>NC_142461.1:94619696-94771212 GCF_049115385.1 Moschus berezovskii | reverse complement strand
TTTTTCTACAGTTGTGATAAAACCACATATCTTAAGTTATTATGATTATTATACACATATAAGCAAATAGAAAAAGACCTGAAAATACACAAGTAGATTAATGGTAACCTTTAATGAAATTTTTTTCATGAAACTATAACTCATATAACTAAGTTATGAAATTAAAAATCAAAAGTAACTTTAACAGTTAGGTAGCTTTATAAGCTGTAAAAAATATAACCAGCTGGCTACTAATAAAAGCTTTGATGGACTCATGCATAAAACTAATCAACAATTTTAATGGTAAGCAAATGTGTGCAACTTTATCAAAAAGCTGAAGAGCCATGGGTCTTCAAACTTATTTCCACGTACGGGAGCAGAGGAAAGGGGTCTTTCCTCCCCTACCAGTGCCATCTGACCTGAACACACAGTTGGAGTACGGCAGCTGCACTGACAAAGGTCTCCACTCAACTATTCTGTCAATCTGCCACTCAGCTTGTAGGAATTCCACTCCCTTTCCTATTAAAAGGTTAAGGAGTGGAAGGGAATATTCTGACTGAAACTGATGAAACTTAAGTACCATTTGCAGTTTCCAATCATGTTAAAACATCATATTCACAAGGGAAACTTTAAAAAAACTTTTTTATTATGAACAATTTCAAACATACACAAAAGTTGAAGAAAGAATACAATGAGTGCTCACTTTGGCAGCACATATACTAAAATTGGAACAATCCAGAGATTACCATGGCCCCTGTGCAAGGATGACATGCAAATTTATCAAGTGTTCCACATTTTTTGGAAGCAACCTAGATGTCCATTGACAGATGAATGCATAAAGAAGCTATGGTACATGTATACAATGGAATATTACTTAGCCAACTTAGCTCCATAATCTGTAAAACATCTTCACTGTAAACAATTTGAATGCTCAATCCAGTGATTTCCCCCCATTCATTTCCAATCACCTGTCATTAGCATTTGTCCATTTACAAACAGTATCAAATAAATTAGTAGGCATAGTCTCATAAAAGATGAAAAAGAACATTATACATATTTTAGCAAAAGGGGATGGTTTGTGTTTTTGCCTTTGTTCTCTTTGTTAAATGACACCTGGTTGAGAATACAATAGTTTTCCCGAAAACAAACAGATGCTAAATATCCTCAGCTTCACTCACCATCAGGTCTCTTTCCCAACTACTCAACTCTGATGTTTTAGCATAAAAACAACCATAATCAATATATAAAACAATGGGGCACAGGTATGCTACAACGAAATTCAATTTACAAAAACAGCAGATCAGGTTTGGCCTGAGGGCCACAGTTCGCTGACCTCTGCTCTTGAAGATTCCATCAAAATTATTTTATTCTTTTTAGCATAGTTGAGATAACTGATGAGTAATATTAAATGATTTCTAATACATAGTACAATAACAAAGTGTTTCCAGACACAGGAAAATAAGGTCATTAAAATCTTATAATGTATCTTAGATATATAAAAGGGGCCAATGCACCAATAAGGTAATTTCAAGATCAAATAAGCTTTATTCTAACAAAAAAAATGTATCTCAATTTTCTCTTTATTCTGTGGAAGGTCCCGTAAGTAAGAATAAATGACATGAAATAATTCAGAACTGCTCAAGAAAATTTAAAAATGAAGACTGGGTCCAACAGACCCTGAGAGGATACTGAGAGTGCAGCCTATTAGATGACTTTAACTTTGATCCAGGAGACTAAGGATAGGGTCTGAATTTCATAAATTCAGAGTAAGAAAATCTTCAGGGTTTTTTTGTTTGTTTGCTGTTGCTACAACTGAGGAATAAAAACTACTAGACTAGTGATTCTTGTAAATTAGCAGCGTGAGCATCACCTAGAAACTTATGAGGAATGAAAATTTATGGACTCTACCTTATACTTACTGAAACAGAAACTAGACTAGGTGAAGTCCAGCAAAATGCTTTAACGAGTTTTCCAGGTGATTCTGATGCTAACTCAAGTCTGCCTTCATTAGCTTAAGAAACATCCTTTCCATCAGCTGGGCCAGGTAGTACCACACCAACAATAATAAAACAATTTCTTGAGAAATAGAGCTCCTATTGTCTGGGTCTCATTACTACTGTTACGTGTTAAGAGGAGACCTGTAATGATTTAATGACTAATAATTCAGCTGAACATTGATAAATTCCAGATAATAACCTGTATTGTTTTTGTTAGCGACCCCACGGACTGCGGCCTACCAGGTTCCTCCATCCATGGGATTTTCTAGGCAAGAGAACTGGAGTGGCTTGCTATTGCCTTCTCTGAAGGTTCATATTATACACCCACTAAAAAGCTCAAGTTTATGGTTTCAATCAACTTTCACTGTGACGAAGAAACTAAGTCCATTGCTACCAACTTGCACCTTTTTAAGAGAATGGGTCATTTCCCAACACATCCTTCTCCTTGGAAATTTTTACCATATTTCTAATGCTCTGTATCATTCAATTATGATGGTACAAAGTCTCACTTATCACTCTGCAGAAGAAAAGAAATCAATGATCAACTCTTTAAATGAGCAGGCTTCATCTTTGTCAGTCATCTCTTCTCTGGAAAATGTGTAGAAGCCTGGAAACATCTCAAGCATAAAACAAGCAGTAAATGGGCAGCTAAAAAATAAACAGTCCTTGACACTGCAAGATGCTAGGAATCTGCTCCTAGCCACAAAAGGGACTTAAAGGTAACTACTAATAGATGTCATAGGAACCAAAGATCAAATTTAAAACCTTTTAGACACTGAAGGAACTCCACAAAGTCTGATTACAATTTCTGTATAGTACTATTTACAGTGTTTGTAAAAGTACTAGCACTACATTTGATAACAACAGTCTCAGATTAAGGAGTGTCTGCTAAAGGCAATTCCTTCTATAATTTTATGCACGTACTTCAGGTTTGCTTCAAATAAAAGATCATTTATCATTCTTTCTGATACTTTCCTAGTTAAAAAACTAGGAAAAAAAATGCAAAAATTGGAAATAGGACTAACTGCTAAATGTGATAAAATTTAGGAAAATGCTGATAGAAAAGCAAATGTGGAAAATAGTTCAATGTTATATATGATTACTGCAATCAATTTGGCCAGAAAATAACTTCAAGGAGGAATGGCTGGAATGTGATTTTCAACTAAATGACCTTAAGTTTTATTTTATTAATTTATCTGAAAAATAGGCTTACAGGACAATTATAAAAGGAAAGCCCTACGAACTCTGCAGTGATTCCAATGCCACCCAGGGAAGACTTGGGGAGATGAGTTCCAAAGCCAGCTGAAAGTATTAATCACATCTTTTGGTGGGACTACCTCACTAGTTAAGATGAACACTGTAACAGCCTAATCCTGTTAGTCATTAGCATCAATCAACTCCCAATGCTCATCATGAACCTTTAAAAAAAATATAAATGGGGCTCCCCATCAACATTTCTTTCACAGAAACAACCATGAGCATAGCAGTGTCTCAGCTCCTTTGGAAATTAACTTTCTTACCAGGCCTTTAGGCTTATATATTGTTCCTTTCAGGCAAGAGTTGACAGATCAATAAATGCGATGAAAAGCCTTCTGTTCACTGTTGATTTTAGAGATGCAACAGTTGAACACACAGAGGCACACTAACAAATGAGGAACTGAAAAGGACAGGTTTTCTCAGGCCGGAAGTTAAGACAAGCAGAGACAAGTTTTAATGGGACACCCAGCAAACTAATCTGTTCATAATTTGAAGACAAAAGCTTCCCGTTCTGCAAAATCAGGTGGACTCTGTTGTCCTAATCATGAGGACATGTGCCTTGAAGAGGTAGATTAAATAGTTTAGCTAAGATTGGGGGAGGGAATAACAAGTGGGATAGGCTCTCAATCATTTCCCATGCCCTCATCCCCAATTCAGAGTGATCAGCCAAATAAATTATAGCAAATAGGAGTAAAATATGCCAGACAGGTAAAATTCTGAACTCTTCACAATTATTTTGGCAGAGAAAAATAAAGATTAAATAACTGAACTTTTTACTAAAAATCTGTAAACTAGCATTCTACTGACATTCTATAGAAATTCAGGCCTTTTTCCTAGTCACAACTAGCTTGTGGTAAGTATACCCAAGGCTTTTCATATTTTTTAAAAAACCAGTTGCTTATAAGGAGATTTGAACTTAAAACTTCTGAGGCCTGCTTGAGATGTTATCTTTGTTAAGTCTGTGGGGAAATGTTTGTTTGTTTGTTTACTTCCTGGGAAGAAGTGTAAAGAGGCTTTTCCAAAGGTAACTAAAAATGTTAAGTATTCTCTGGGTCTGATACATACAGTTGTGTTCAAAACATATTCCTAGTGTGTCTGGCTTACAAACAAACATATACTCATACATAAAAAGAAAGTCTAACAAAACATACCACATACATATACAAATGAAGAAGAGTGAAACAACACTGCACAGGGAATATATTAAGTATTTTATCCAAACCTGTATATCATTAAAACACAAAAAAACAAAGGTGAGCTCAAAAATCAAGTGACAGTAAGGTCCATACCTAACAGTCCAGTGTTTACATCATCTTCATTCTTCAAATTTTCAGCATGTAACTCTGTAAATACAAAAAGAGATGATTTTATAACTTGAACAGAAGCTCAAAGGCTAGAAAGACGCAGAGTTCTGGAAAATGCTCTGGAGATGCAAACAACTGGGTTCAAATCTGGATTCCATTTACTAGCTACGTGACCTTCAGTAAGTAAATAAGATGTCTTTATGATCAACTGCTATATATTTAAAATGGGAATTTTTATTCCCAAGACATTTTATACAAGGCAAATTACTAGTTTTTTGAATTCAGCTCTTTAATCCCCAAAATTAGCACAGTTTAAGGTCTTCTGCAATGCACTTCCACTTACCAAGTTTTATGACTTTATGAACAAAGGCAATCTCTCTGAGTAAAACAGAAATAACTACCTACAAGAGAAAATTGAGCTGCTTTGAAAAAATAGGGGAGGGGAGTGGTAGAGGAATGAAACACTGGCACCCAAATATTTAACACTGACAGTTTACACCCAGTACCATTGTACGAAGAGGTCAAACTTTCACATTAACATGCCAATCTCTCTTCTGTATGAAAACCAAGCATGGAGAGGTGTTAGATGCCATGAACAGCTCATGAGGGGCCCGAAGCAAGGAGGGAAAATAAAAACCATAATTTAATAGATTTAATTCTACTTAGTGAAGTAAAACTAATACTCGAGTGACGGGTTGGGTGCTTTTCATACAACAAACTAAGGCAGTTTTTTTCCCCCAATAACTTAGCCAAAATCACACAGTTAGAACTGAGGTTTCACCTCAGGTCTGATTCTTCCCACGGTAAAATATCCAAACACATAACACATTTGTATAAGTTCTGGAAAACCTATCAAGGCATATTTATTTCTATTTCAACCTGGCCAGTATTTCAACTTCAGACACAGAAATGTAAAACCGTTCATCACAGAAAGAACAGGCTATCTTGCTCTGCAACAGAATTTCACCAATACACTGGGTTGCAAACCTAGTACAAAACCCAAGAAGGACTATTTTACCTAAGTAGATATTTTGGGCTGTGCAATGGGAATCCTTGTTCTTCAGGAATTCAATGTGTACAAAACACGTGGATTGTACACCTCTAACCATTTGCGGATTAAAGTCTTTGAACTTGTATAGCTTTTTAAAATTACCCTTTTCACCGCCTTCCTCTAAGGACAGTTGTTTTGCATTTTGCTCGATTTGACCAATATTTTATCCCCAAGTGTTCACTGATTTCATTTTTTCAAGACTACCAACCTAACAAGACCCTTTCTTAAAATGGGCCTCCTGATCACCGACCAAAGTCTTCTACTTTTAAGAAAAGAGAAGACAAAGGGGAAGACCAAAGAAAGGTGCGGATGAGGCGTATGGATGAAACCAGCTACCAAGTTTGCTGCCTTCGATGGGGGTGAGGGCGATAAAGCCAACGGCCACGTCCAGGCTCAACTGAAGTAAACTCTGGATAGATTTTCAAGGCCCGGGCTTCCTTCTGTACCTTTTACGATCAAGTAGGTGATGGCGAGCAGGCAGGCAAGGAGGATGGCGAACAACAGCGAACAGAGAATTGAGAGGACCTGGACCGGCCAACGCCGAGCCAGGGCTTTACCTCCCGCATCCGCCAAGAAAATGCCATTGCGTTTATCGGGCAGAACCGGAGATCCGTCCCCATCTGGCCGGAGTACCGGGTCCTTTCGGGGTTTCGACGACGACCCGGCCGAGAACTCCGCCCGCAAATCACGGGCCACTTGGTCGCATCCCTCCTCCTCTTCGACTTCGCCTTCACCCCAGCTATCTCCCTGACTGAAAACGGAATACGCAGGTCGAGCGAACGGAACAGGGGTGCCGGGCCCGCGGCGCAGAGGGGCCGAACGCCTCCCGCTCTCCACAAACGACATGGCGGGAAAGACAGTCGGGCCCTCGGAGGGCCAGCGTCGCCCTCGCGCCCCGCCCCGCGGTCGCAGTGGCCAATGAGCAGCCGGGGCCCCGGCGGCCTCCACCACTAGGCCCAGGCGCGCAGGGGTGCGCAAGGGTGCGCGCTGGGGCAAGAACGGTGCCGTGGGGCCGACGAGAGGCTGAGCGCCCCTGGAGCACAGCACCACCCGCAAGCAGTACGAGGGAAGGCGAACCGAGGCCCAAGGCAGCCGAGTTTCCTTTCCCTGCAGCGTTTAGTCTCTCCGCCAGAAACCTCCGCCGCCTTCGCGTCACCTCTAAACTAGCGCGTGCCTTCAGTCCCAAAGCCGCACCTCCTCTGCGCCCGGTCCTAGCGCCCGCCAATGCTCATTCCCGAACCTGCTTGCCTTCTCCCATCTGCTCCTCTACACCTGCAGTCTCTCCCGGCTTCCCTCATTAACGGACGCTCAGCGCCTGGCGCCCTCATCTCCCTTAACTGCCCAACACCGCCTTCCCGTTCACATTGTTCTCCCCGCCCCTACCACAACTTCCCTCCACGCCGCGGGGCAGGCCTCCGCCCCCGCCCCACCCCGGCGCGCGCAGGCCAGCTGGCGTGTAAGGCGCTCGAACCCGCTCCTGACGACCCCTCGTCTAGCTTGCCCCGCCCCCTTCCTCGGCCTATAGTCCCGCGCGCACGCCACCGGCCCCGCTCACCGCTAACGCTAGAGGCTGCTTACCCCACCCCCATCCCATCCCACCCCTGGCGGCCTCAGGTTTGTGCAGCATAGGTAATTCGGCGGCGGGGGGGCGGGGCGGGTTGAAGGTGGCAGGCCTCCACTGGTCCACCCCCTATGGGGTGTGGCAGTCCAAGTTCGTGAAGCTGGGACACCGTTGTCTTCCCTTCCCCGGGGAAAGTTGGTGGAGTTTTTCCCTGCAGGGGAATCGGCGCAGAAACTTCTTCCGTCCCCCTCCCCCAACTCCATGCAGGCGACGCTGAGTTAGGCTGAGGCTGGGGGCGAATCGCCGAAGAGCTGCGAGTCGGTAGCGCAGTCTGATTGGACAGCGGGGAAGTCTGTCAGCCTACTGGCCCCGCTGCTCCCGCCCCATAGCGCAGGGCAGCCTTTAACCTTTGGCCCCAGCGGGCGCCAGCCACTCAGATCGCTTCTTGTTGGTATGTGTAGCGGCAGTGGCCGCCGGCGGAGCAGTCTGAGCCCGACGATGAGGCCGGGGACTGGAGCCGAGCGTGGAGGCCTCATGGTGAGTGAAATGGAGAACCATCCTCCCTCGCGGGGTCTCGGGGACGGGGAGCGGAGATTGTCCGGCTCAAGCCTCTGCTCCAGCTCTTGGGTCTCTGCTGACGGCTTCCTGAGGAGACGGCCCTCGGTAAGGGAGCGGTGGGGCAGGGGGAAAGCGGCACAATGAAAAACGGAGTCAGAGAGACAGGAAGCATTCTCCAAAAGGAGAAGAAGATGAGAGTGGACGAAGGAAGAGCTCGAGATGGTGGGATTTGTTCCGAGGGAGGGAAATGGAGAGCGGGGATGCACAAAGGAAAGGAAGTGGGACCCTGGAAGTTAGTAGGTTCGGCCTAGGCAGATGCGCGGTGGAGGTGCTGGGCCCTGGGCGGGGTGAGCGTTTTGGAGAGGTAGGCCGGGTTAAGCAGGGAGGGGGAGGCGGAGACGGAGACTTTTTCCGTAGACTTTTAACAGAATCTGCCAGAATCTTAGCTAATAGTAGTGGTGTCCGCTGCGGAGGGATAGCTGGGAGAATTGGCAGCAGATAACTACCTGGTTTTACGACCTGAAACAATGGACACACGTAAAGAAAGGAGTTGTCTTATGAAAAGCGCATTGAGGTGCCTAAATTAGTTGTTTACGTTCAGTGTTTATAAATAACAGCTTAGTCTTTGGGGGGAAAAATATTTTTTTTGCATAAGTAATTTTAGCTGTGTTAGAGATTCTATTAGGAGATGATATGTTTGTTTGTTAGAAGTGAAGTGTCCCCGGGTACCAACGCTTGTCTTTTATAAGACCAGCCCTCATCTCAGTTAATTGGGTAAATTTTCAGCGTTCTAAAGCTTAAAATCAGCTTAGAAATGAACTTGATAATGTGACGTTATAAAATAAACATAGTTGGCTGTCTTATATCTGTGAAGTAGGACAAAGTTGTGGTTTGCACCATAACAGTTAAGCTGGCCTCCACATGCATTTCCTCCCAGTTTAGCAAGCCAAATGGCAATTGATTAAATCAGCATGCTCTAAGAAACTATGAATTAGGTGTCCGGTACTGATTTTAACTTTTTCCATTTTCTGAAATTTGATCAGGTTCAAGCTCATAAACACTGGTGTGAATCTTTTATATAAGACAAGAAAGTATAAACTAAGTAATTGAGTAGAACATTAGCCAAATATGTCATACACAGAACTGATTTTTAGGAATCAAATTTTTGAGAAGCATTTATTGAAACTTGGCAAATTTTTAAATTGTTCCTCTTTTTCAGATGGGGCACCCTGGCATGCATTATGCCCCAATGGGAATGCATCCTATGGGTCAGAGAGCGAATATGCCTCCTGTACCTCATGGAATGATGCCACAAATGATGCCCCCAATGGGAGGACCACCAATGGGACAAGTAAGAATGCTTTGTTTTGTATTTATTTGTTTACCTTTGCCTGTGGTATTCTTACGTCAAAGAATTTCAAAATCTGGGTCAATACTTGCAGCTGTTTGTTTCATTTTATGTCAAAATAATGTTTTTAAGTAAGTGAAATGTTGAATAATCATGACACTAATCAGATTTTGATTGTATTGAAAAATCTTCTGTATAAGAGGTTTGCTTTCTGCAGTAACAAAGCTGAGTTGTTTTTATTTTATTTGTATTTTTAATTTAAAAGTAGCGATGTATATTCTAAGCTTTTGAGTTTAATGGCTTTACTCCCCCCAAGAATGTCAACTGAAGTAATTTGCTATGTCAGTACAGTTTATGTCGGTGGACGTTGTACATGCATAGAATCTGAAAACAGCAGTTGTTTAGGCCTTTGACTTAGAATGAATTTTATTTCTGAAATAGCTTCCTGTCGTGTGTGTATGTGTGTGGTGGGGGTGGATGTGGGAAGATTCTGCTCTGATTTGGTTCTTCATAGGATGGTGCCAAATAGGTAGATTATTTTCCACTTCCACTAGTTTTTTTGTTTTGTTTTCTTAAATGCTTATTGCTTCTGCACTCCTGCTTTTGAGCTAGCTATCCCTTCCATCTCCAGCATAAATTGTAAACAGACATTTTGTGGGAGTGATTTGGACCAAAAGGTTCTAATGCTGACTCAATGAATTCAGTAAAACTGAATTCCTAAAAATACAGTGAAGAAAGGTAACAGGTTTGGTTACCATAAATAATTTTATGCCCCCTGTTAGGTTCTGTAATACACATATCCTTTGGTGGCTGGGTTCTTTCCACTTAGTATCTGGATAAATCATCAACTGTTTAGGCTAACACTTATTTTGGAAAGCCAGTCAATTAGGTATGAGCTTTCTGCCAGTTGGGGGCATCATTTGCTTTGATAATCATTTAAACCTTGATGGTTTGAGTTAAATTGGTGAAATTGCAGTGGAGAAAGGAGCTCACTCTGTGTCTTTTTTTTTTTTTTTAACTCAAGAGTAGAAGGGCTTAATGTCAAGTGGTTTATTCTCTTTTTTATTTAGAATATAGCCCTTAATTTTGTATAAAAGTCTTTATTCAAAGGCACCAGGCCCAAAAGATTCTACTTGTAGGAGTTCTTAAAAGAACTATAAATGTTACTTTAGGATAACACAAGTTTTAAAACTCCCTAGGTGATGGAGAAACAACTCGGATTCCTCTTCTGTTTCATTCCATCTCTAAAGAGCAAGGAGCTCTTCTTGTTTTCTTAGTAGAGCTGCTCTAACTAGATAATGAGCTTTAAAAAATATTTATTCTTTAAATGCTCTGGTTCTTATTTAAAATTAGTTTCTTTCCACAGAAAGATAAAATAAAACAATTTGCTACTGCCAGATGCTTCTCTCTTTTCTGGGGCCTTCTGTTTCCATTGGGCCAATCAAGGTAAGTTTTGCAAGGGATTGACCTGCTTACCCTTGCTGTACTGGTGCTATTGCACTGCCAAAACCAAGATACCAGCTAGTCATTTTGAGTAACATGCAGATATTATTTTACTTTTTAAGTATTCATGTATCTCATTGACATAAGCTGGTCACAGTTTGCTTTATGGCCCTTTCTCTTTACTTTATAGTGACCATCTTCCTAGTAAGGTTATTTGCTACTTGGTACACATTCATTCAGATACTTTTACCTTGTGGTTTTCTTCTACATTTTTCCTAGACCAGGATATGCCCTTTAAGCTTTTGTGCCTTTATGCTTACCCTGACTATTTAGATGTGTAAAAGTCTGTCTATCTCTGTTGGCTCCTTCTAGGATAATGATTGAATGATTTAAGAGTCCAGCTTTGAGGAAATCAAGAGAATCCCTTTTTTTCCCCCTTAAATTAGATTATTCCCTTTTTTCCCTCTTGGTATCTAACAAATATGGAGCCCAAATCTTGGTAAAACAAATGCTTTTTTAGGTGATATAGCAGACTGAGAGGGCATGAATAATATAATCCTGTATCCAGGAATCTAATTTAAAACCCTATAAAAAACTACCTTAAAATAAGTTGATAATTCTCAAACTTGATCTTTCTTTCTGTATCATGTCTTCTTTCTACCCAAACTCAGAAGTGTTAGTGAGTAGTGAGCAGGGTGCCTATATAGTTGGCTGCAGTGACACAAAGTTGGTAGGGTTCTGCCATCCAATTTTAAAAAGTTAATTCACAGATTCTTTCGACTTTGCAATTGAAGGTTATAGAACCTTCATGTTTATTGTCTAGTTCACGTTAAGATCTCATTCTGGGGCCAGCTGAGGACTATAATTGGTGGCAGTCTTACTTGCTAAATGATTGTGGTATTTGGAATGCTATTGAACGTGACATGAAATTTTAAAACTTGTTTGTAAAATAATATGCAGACTGAACGTAACAGTCTACATTAGCCAGAGTTTGTATTTTTTGAAATTAGAGCAATGATTTTGATTAAAGGAGTAGTGTGTTTTCATTTATTTCAGAAGATAACCTAGAATGCCCATTTTAGAATTCAGACTCAGTCTGTTAGTAGTAATAAGCATTTGGAAATTATCAAATAGAGCTTAATAATACTCTTTGAAGTTTATCCAGAGCTTAATAATACTCTTTGAAGTTTATCCTGTAAGTTAAACTTACCTTTCTTATGTACAGTAGCTTCAGATGGGAAAATTTTGCTTCTATTTTTGTAGAATTATAGGATCTTACAGTTGGAAGGGACCTTACAGGTTGTATAAATGTTATTTCCAGTAAGAGCTTGTATTAAGATATGTTTGAAGCTGTCTTCTTTCTCCATGTGTATTGTAAATAATGTTTTGCTTTAAAATATTTTCACATCTTACTCTTCTGTCGTCTTTTCTACAACATAAACTGTCCTTATACAGGTGATTTTGTCTTCACTTAAGCCCAAGAGAATCTTCCTTTCTTTAATTCTTAATTTTTCTCTTCTTTTAATGAGAAAAGTAGAGTAAAAGAATTAAGGTCCCTTTCAGCTCTAACAGCCTATGATTCAATTTAGATCATTTGATTAAGGATAGATGATATAACATATAAGATTTTATGGGTTGATATATAAGAAAATTAGTATTGCCTCCCTAATTCCAGTTATTCAGTGTTTTCTTTTTTGCTTTTGTTCGTTAAATTGATAAATGAATAATTCCTCTTTAAGTTGGATTTTCTTGTTCTCATATTGAATAAGGCAGGTTTTTATAGATCTTATTTCTACTCCTGTTGCTATCTGAGCTACATCATGCCTTGCATATCATTATAATTTTTTAGCTAGTTTTCTTTCTTCAAGCTTGTCCCCCCAAAAACTTTAGATTTAGATTTAGTGAGTTATTTTCTTGCCGTAGAATTTCCAGTGTTTTCCTGTACCTATAGCTTAACATCTACTTTCCACAACTTAATTTTCAGTGATCTCCTGTTGTATAATTCAAAGCATGATTCTGAGCTGCATGCCTTTGCATTCCCTGACTGGTCTTCTCATGGTATTTTAAGTGATTATATTATTTCACGACCAAGCTTGTGTTTTTCTTGCTCTCCTGCCCCCAGCTCATTACCACTGTGAACTTTACTTTATTTACCTAAATTCTGCCATTTCAAGTCCTGCCTTCTTTCTCCAAGAGGTCCTTAGCAATAAATTTGCCCAGCATACATCTCCCCTTCAGATTATCAAAATAAAATCCTATATAATCTGCCCATAACTCTATTTCACTTATTCTAGCCTTGTTTTATTATGGTTTTACTTGCTTTGTCTTTTCAGTGAGTAATAGATTGTAAGCTCTTAGAGGGCAAAGGCTGTGATCTGAACTTTTAAGAAGTCTATAGTGCTGAGCACAGTTCTTGGCACATCATGGGTGCTCAGTAAATTACTTGTTGAATGAATGAAACAAACACAGATACTCTTTCCTGCAGTATAAACCAGGAGATTAGACAGTTACATGTAACTGTTTTCAGTAGTTACTTATGACTTTACATTGTTACCACTTATTTTTAGTCTGCCTTTACTACTGATTTTTCATTTGACAAAAATGGAAGATAAATAAGATGAAATACATAAGTAATTTTTGTTTGGTGAATAAAATTAAAGAAGTTACTTCCATTTAAATTACAGGCAAGTGTATTTCTGGCTGTATGACTTCATTGGTGATCATCTCTTTAAGTTTTACCACATATTTTTCCATACCCTAGGGAGAAATGATTTGAAATATAGGCCTTCCAGAAAAATCCAGTATATTGGTATCTTAGATTGATCTGACTATGACTAACGTTATAAGTTGATTTGTTGTTGCTTTTAAGTTATCATCATTTTTGGGTGTTCACAAAGTCCTTCCGGTGTAATTGGACATTAGCCAGTGACAAAGAGAATTTTTTTTTTTTAGGTTGTCTACTTACAGATTGTTGAATCTGGGTAACTTTCTTTATGCATTTATATTACCTAGGTGAGTATATTTTAAAAAACAGATTGACCCATACCTAACGTGTTGTTATAACTTTTGGCCTATGAATACAGTGAGATTTTGATAGGTTTTAGTTTCATTATGTTTACATAGCAATTTATTTAAGTCTGAATTTATTCAAAAACTTCAGCTAGAGTATTATTTCTAAGTACACGGGGATTACTTGGAGAGATGTTAGGGAGACTGTGTCATTTTGGAAGAATGAACTGTACGCCTTTGCTCCTCTGAGATTCACAGGGTGCAGTATTTTCTAACGACGTCGAGTTTTGCTGGAGCCTTTTAAAACATTTTACCTAGTATTTTCAGTTTTATTTAGCCATCTTTCCCTCCCCCACTTCTGCAGTTTCCATTACTGCCCGCCTTGTCTGTTTATTTTGCTTTGTCTATCACATTGCATAGAATTAACATTGCCTGAAATTTAACATTTTGTGAGAAATGGTGGATTGGGAACACTTACCCATTTAGTCTGCTTTTCGGACAAAAGGGCATATTTACACACATAAATGTATGTGTGTGTGTTAGTTCCTCAGTTGTGTCTGAATCTTTGCGACCCCGTGGACTGTAGCCTGCCAGGATGCTCTGTCCTTGGAGTTCTCCAGGCAAGAATACTGGATTGGATTACCATTCCCTTCTTCAGGGGTTCTTCCCAACCCAGGGATTGAACCCAGGTCTCCTGTTACAGGTGGACACTTTACCCTCTGAGCTCCCAAGGAAATCCAGGGCAACATTGAAATTAGTAAGTATTAACACACATCCAACCAGTTCATTCTAAAGGAGATCAGTCCTGGGTGTTCATTGGAGGGACTGATGCTAAAGCTGAAACTGCAATACTTTGGCCACCTCATGCGACGAGTTGACTCACTGGAAAAGACTCTGATGCTGGGAAAGGTTGGGGGCGGGAGGAGAAGGGGACAACAGAGAATGAGATGGCTGGATGGCATCACCGACTCTGTGGACATGAGTTTGAGTGAACTCCGGGAGTTGGTGATGGACAGGGAGGCCTGGCGTGCTGTGATTCATGGGGTCGCAAAGAGCAGACACGACTGAGCGACTGAACTGCACACCCATAAATGTAACAGCTTGTAAAGTGCAACAAATGTATTTATTAATGGTGAAATCAAAAAGGAAAGGGAATAAAAGGACTTCCTGGTGGTCCAGTAGTTAAGTGTGTGCTTCCACTGCAGGGATAGGGGCACAGGTTCCACCCCTGGTGGAGGAACTGAGATACTGCATACCACAAGGCAGGATCCCAAATAAAGGAATAAGGAAAGAACAGATTGCAACAGGCTAACTTGTTGGTTTTTAATTGGATTTATTAGAAATTTTGATGGCATAACTTCTGGTCATTATAAAGTAGTATATCAGATAGTACAAATTTGGCACCTATATATATATACACAGCTATGTACTAGTGTCAGAGAAGGCAATGGCAAGCCACTCCAGTACTCTTGCCTGGAAAGTCCCATGGATGGAGGAGCCTGGTGGGCTGCAGTCCATGGGGTTGCTAGGAGTCGGGCACAACTGAGCGACTTCACTTTCACTTTTCACTTTCACACATTGGAGAAGGAAATGGCAACCCACTCCAGTGTTCTTGCCTGGAGAATCCCAGGGACGGGGGAGCCTGGTGGGCTTCCGTCTATGGGGTCACACAGAGTCGGACACGACTGAAGTGACTTAGCAGCATGTACTAGTGTACTAGAGTTTTTGTAGAAATAATTGACCTAAGTTGTAAAGGATTATAAGTAGGAATCTGTGGATATACAGTGTCTCATAAAGTTGTCATTGGTCTTGCATTCTTATTTCCTATTTCCATACCTTCATGTTTCCATTGTCAGTTTAGCCAGTAGACATTGTCCGTTTTAGTCAGTAGACGTTAAGCCTCTTCTTGACTATGCATCAGTACAAAGATGAACCCTGTATGTGTACCCTGCACTCAGGGAACTTTAAGGAATTACTCAGATGCCTGGCCAAGCTAGGTTTTCTCATCTTTGAACTGCTGATTGGATTCTCATGATAGTTGTAGATATTTGAATATCTAGTGAAGATGACTTTTATATTTGCTTTTTTCTCCATTGTCAAGTAATCATGTTTCTTCTACTTATTACAAATGGTTCGTTGTAGTTAGTGGTCACTAAATATGTGATATTTTGCATGTCGGGCTTGAAAGAAAATCTGCTTCTTTCTTAATTAATAATCCACTGCAGTCAAAGTGGAAATCTGAATATTCTCCAAATCTGAGAGTTGCTGTTTGCTAAATCGCTTAAAGGACTAAACATGCCAGCAAGTGAGAACTGAGCTGAAATGTAGTTTGCGTTGTCTTAGGATTTTTTTTTAAACAAAATTTTCATCTTATTTATCTTAGATTTATTTTTAAAATAATTTTCATAATTAGCTCCTGATCTGTTTGGGCTAAGACTTTCTAAATTTTGATTAACGAATGAGCATTAAGTGTATGTTTAAAAACATGGCCTTGGTATACTTTATTTGGTCCTCAGGTATCAAGAAAGTTGTTAATTCTCAGAAAGATGATTTTTTTAGTAGTTTTAAGATTATTGCATATTTTTATCATATTTTTGTTAAATAAAATAGACAATTACTCTTTCTTTCCTTTTACAGACGTAAGGACTAATCATAAAGTTGTCTACAAGTGTTTTGAGTCTCTGCTATATCTGTGTAATTAAGTTTCATGTAGACAAATATCTAATGATTTAGCTAGATACAATATTAAATCTAGTTTAAAGCATTTGGGGTAGTAACAGTCTTATGTCCCTCTTTGCTTGTGTCCCAGAGGACTTGAATCCGGAAAGAGGCTTAGTTGACTTTTTAGAGTAAGTTTTATAAAATCTTTAAGTATGTGACATGAAACACCACAATTTGTGTGTGTGTTCCCAGTATGTTTAGAGCTTTTTAAAAATTAAGAGGACATTTTTATTCAGGTTCTTTCTAAGTTTTTGTGTCACGTATATTTTCCGTACCTTCATTTAAGAAGTTTGGGGTTTAACAAGAGACAGTGGACTTAATATTTTAAACTCCTTACTTGCTTTTTTTTCGTATAGTTTTGTAAGGTTTCAGGGAGTAGAACTGAAACCTAATTTGTGTTAAAAATCATAATTTTTATCACCATGTTTGTGTATAACTGATTCATATGTCCTACTGAACTTGATCCAACCAGACTAAAAAGTGGATCGACTAGATGAATGTCCTATTTTAGAGAGAAATAATAAGGCCTAGAGTTGAGTGATGTGTAAAGTGACACTGAGGAGCCAGCACTAAATGTGATCCTTAATCTAGGATTGACCTCTTGTTGCTTGTTTTGATTCCTACTGAAAGTAATGGTTTTACAGTATTTACTAGATGTCTTTAAAGAACTGAAGTTCCTATCTAACAGATAGCTAGGGAATAGACTAAAGAAGGGGCAACATGAGGGGTACTTTATATGAGTTGGAGAGCAACTGTAATAAAACAGCTTTCATTTATTGAGCGCTGCTTTAAGTGCCAGTGTGTATTCATGTATTATTCCCTTTAATTCCTACAACAATCCTATCAGATGAGTACTATTTTTCCTCGTATTGTGGGTGAGGAAATTGAGGGTTAAGGAAAGTTGCCCAGGGTTACACAACTGGGATAGGAATTCTGGCAGTCTGATTCCAGAGTATACTTAATAGCTCTACTAGGCTGCATCCTTGTATTGCTGTATGAGATTATGCCTTTACATTACACCTTAGAATTTGAAGGAATAGTGTTTTGCTTCAGTGATTCTAAAGTCTCCAGGTTAAAAGAATTTAGCAAACTAATAATGACTACTAGAAGTTGACTTATTAAATGGAAGGTTTTACTCCATGTGAAAGCGGTTTTGCAAATATTGTCTTTTTTTTTGTTTAAATGTTATATCAGAAAGTGAGAGATGTCTGGAGTTTATGTATAACTGTAGATGAAGAGGAAGTAAATGATTGTCCCAGAATGCAGCCGCTTATTTTAGGTTGTTAAGAAGGCAATGCCAAAGAATGCTCAAACTACCGCACAATTGCACTCATCTCACACGCTGGTAAAGTCATGCTCAAAATTCTCCAAGCCAGGCTTCAGCAATATGTGAACCGTGAACTCCCAGATGTTCAAGCAGGTTTTAGAAAAGGCAGAGGCACCAGAGATCAAATTGCCAGCATCCGCTGAATCATGGAGAAAGCAAGAGAGTTCCAGAAAACCATCTATTTCTGCTTCATTGACTATGCCAAAGCCTTTGACTGTGTGGATCACAATAAACTGTGGAACATTCTGAAAGAGATGGAAATACCAGACCACCTGCCCTGCCTCTTGAGAAACCTGTATGCAGGTCAGGAAGCAACTGGACATGGAACAACAGACTGGTTCCAAATAGGAAAAGGAGTACGTCAAGGTTGTATATTGTCACCTTGCTTATTTAACTTATATGCAGAGTACATCATGAGGAATGCTGGGCTGGAAGAAGCACAAGCTGGAATCAAGATTGCCGGGAGAAATATCAATAACCTCAGATATGCAGATGACACTACCCTTACGGCAGAAAGTGAAGAGGAACTCAAAAGCCTCTTGATGAAAGTGAAAGAGGAGAGTGAAAAGGTTGGCTTGAAGCTCAACATTCAGAAAACAAAGATCATGGCATCTGGTCCCATCACTTCATGGGAAATAGATGGAAAAACAGTGGAAACAGTGTCAGACTTTATTTTTTTGGGCTCCAAAATCACTGCAGATGCTGATTGCAGCCATGAAATTAAAAGACGCTTGCTCCTTGGAAGGAAAGTTATGACCAACCTTGATAGTATATTAAAAAGCAGAGACATTACTTTGCCAACCAAGGTCCGTCTAGTCAAGGCAATGGTTTTTCCCGTGGTCATGTATGGATGTGAGAGTTGGACTGTGAAGAAAGCTGATCGCCGAATAATCGATGCTTTTGAACTGTGGTGTTGGAGAAGACTCTTGAGAGTCCCTTATACTGCAAGGAGATCCAACCAGTCCATTCTAAAGGAGATCAATCCTGGGTGTTCATTGGAACGACTGATGCTAAAGCTGAAACTGCAATACTTTGGCCACCTCATGCGACGAGTTGACTCACTGGAAAAGACTGATGCTGGGAAAGGTTGGGGGCGGGAGGAGAAGGGGACGACGGAGAATGAGATGGCTGGATGGCATCACCGACTCTGTGGACATGAGTTTGAGTGAACTCCGGGAGTTGGTGATGGACAGGGAGGCCTGGCGTGCTGTGATTCATGGGGTCGCGGAGAGTCGGACACAACTGAGCGACTGAACTGAACTGAAGAATATGCTTTAAATGGGTATTTCTATTTATTTCCAATTGAATGAATTTTTAGTTACATTCAAAGATGTAGTTTTCACATTTATTCAATACTTAATATTTTGCATTCATATATTTGTATATAAGGTAAGTTAGTGGTTTAGGAAATAGTTGTCTTTAAATACTATACTAGGCTCTGTAGAGTGTGTTGTGGAATTAACTTTAGCACATTTAAAAGGAACCAAGTATAAAGGCAAGACTCAAACTATCTAAGTAATCAGTTTCCAGCTACAAGGGGAGCAATAGTAGTTTTTTAAAAGTCAACCAAATTCAAGAGTTAATATTTGGACAAAAAATAAGTTAGGTTGTGTGATTTCTTTCCACCAGGAGAAACTTCAGGAAATAATTATGAAGAAAAGA
Organism: Moschus berezovskii; assembly: GCF_049115385.1. Classification (NCBI taxonomy): domain Eukaryota; kingdom Metazoa; phylum Chordata; class Mammalia; order Artiodactyla; family Moschidae; genus Moschus; species Moschus berezovskii. The sequence continues at coordinate 94,751,995 of NC_142461.1, read as the reverse complement.
AATTTTGAGGTGCCAACGTGAAGATGTGCACTTTTTTTTTCATATCATAATAAAATTGGGCTAATTTACATTTTGTGTAACTCATTTGCTATAACATTAACAGGATTGCTTTTATTACAGAAAATTTTTTAAAAATTAATATCTAGAGTGATCAATGAATCATGCTTGTTTTTGTCTAACATGAGAAATTTTCTAAACTAGGATGCTAAGAATGACTGAGTGGATTGTGTGGTGCTCCCTGGTTTTTACTCACTTTTTTATTTTCAGCAAATGGATGATTCTTCTGAGAATTTTCAAGAGATTTTCTTGATTTAACTTTTATTGTTAAAAAAAGAGAACGATATCACACAAATCATTGCCTACTTTGTAAAAGCATATCAAGTTGTGTGTGAGTTATTTCTTTAAAGGTGCCAAGTTGTCCATTATATTTAGATGCTTAATATTTTAGGCAGTTTAGTTTATATCTCATGTATGCCTTTCACCCTTCTCATTCCTTTTCTCCTAACAACTAAAAATTCTTAATTATAGCACTTAATATATTTGCTAATGTAGCTTAAGTAGAAATTTGTGAAGCTCTACACGGTCATTTGTAATTTTAAAGTGTGCTTCTCAGCAAGCTTAGTGTAAGCTACCACTTTGAAGCTTTAAGAGGATCTGGCTTATGGAATTTGTTGTGGCGTTATTGCAGCAACTGTGCAAGAATTGTTCCCTTTAGCCATTTTGAATGAACATCCTGTCTTCATTGAACTTAAGATCTCATTATTGATGAGAAGTTCCATTATATTGTGTTGGCCAAAGAGTTTGGATTTTTCAAAAAATCAAAACAAACTCTTTGGCCAACAGAATATTACATGCCCTCAGTGAGAAAAAGCAAACTTAAATGAGAAGTCTCTGGATAAAGTTGGGATGCCAAAGGGCTGTTCCCTGACTGTGAAGCAACAGATAATATGCCATGTAAAAAGGGACAGGAAAGCAACTCAAATGTCTCGACTTTGCTAATTGTGCAAAGGGGAAGGCAAAGAAGTCACTTCTGAGGATTTAAACCACAAGCCAGTTCTGTCATAAGCTTGCAGCCTAGATTCCCATTACCATTGCGGTGTTAAATAAGTAACTTAGAAAAATTTAATGGTCTCAGATTGATGATGCTGCCAAGTGACTGGCGTCAGTCAACACAAATCCTCCAAAAGATTTCAGCTTCAGTCAGTCAGGTTGACACATGCATCTCCATATTAGGTGTATCCTAAGTGGAAATCATAGCAGTTCCGCAAAATAGATTTTTCAGACTTTGAGAAACAAGCTTTTCTATGATGTGCAAGTCTCTGGAGGAGATCTTAATTTTATCAGATTCTTGTAATAGTTTTTCATGAGAAACAGACGTACTTCGCATATTTATGTTTTTGTCCCTTGGTTTCATGTTAATAACGTCACAGTTTAGCTTTAGAATTAAATTAATGATCTGTTTACTTTTAGAGGGCTTCCCAGGTGGTGCTAGTGATAAAGAACCTGCCTTTCAATGCAGGAGAGATGCAAGTTGGATGCCAGAGCCAGGGAAGATTCCCTGGAGAAGGGAATGGCAACCCAGTCCAGTGTTCTTGCCTGATACTCAGTTGTACATAATTTAAGAATCTTACCAGTGTTTGTTAGGATGAACAATTTTTAACTGGTTGCTAGCTGGTTGCTACCCTTCAAAATGAACAGAGATTCAGAGGGAGAATTTAACTTTTTATTTGACATTAAATTTCATTATGTAACCAGTAGCACGAGTACTAATCTATAAAGGCAAATTTTTGAGATGTTTTAAAATCTAAAGTGTGGGAAGAAGAACAATTGCGAGAACTCTGTCAAATTCTCTTCAGATATTTGCTATCTCATTGACCTGGTCTAGTAAAACTTTTGTTATATATAAGCCCTTTTGTGCTTTGTTTGAAGATGGGCTTTGATCATGGTGTCTTAATGAAGTAGAGTATTTCAGTTTGCAATTAAATTTATTTGTACAGTCTTTTGTACTGCTGTCATGTGGAAATACTCTATTGCATGATGGAGATTTTACCCCCCTTTTAAAATGTCTTTAATCCTTTTTTTTTAAGAAGTAAAATTAGGACAGAATTCTTTCAGTTTGGTTGTTTAGTTTTAAAGACATCATTCCAGAAGGTTTGAAAAGTAAAATGAGAAATAAATAACCCATATTATAATTTCTGGTAAATTTTATTCCAGATTTTATGGTATGTACATCTGTATTTCAAAATTTTAATCATAGTGTATGCACTCTTTTGATTATGACTTTTTCCTCTTAACATGGAGTCAGAAGCATTTTACATGTTGCCACAAAAGTCTTTGTAGCTATAATTTTGATATTTGCTTAATAGGGAATTTATTTTTCTTTTAATTGAAGTCTAGTTGATTTACAATATTGTATTAGTTTCAGGTGTACAGTGCAGTGATTTGGTTATACATATATATGTATATTCTTTTTTTTTTTGATTCTTTTTCATTATAGTTTATTACAAGATGTTGAATACAGTTCTCTGGACTGTACAGTAAGTCCTTGCTGTTCATTTTATATATGGTAGTGTGTATCTGTTAATCTCATATATCCAATTTATCTTTTCCCTTCAGTGTCTTAAATTCTTATGAGAAAAGACTGATTCATTTTTCTCTTAAGTTTTTAAACTTCAGTTTCTCTGTTTGGCTTAGAATCCTAGTTTGGAGATGTGTTACTAGCTTTTGATTTTATATACAGACCATTTTAATAGCAGGCCATTTCTCTCTGTTGCCCACTATGCTTCCCTTCATAATTTGTTACTTAGTTCTTTAAGAATTCAAACATATTTTGCTGTTAGCCTAAAGCAGAATTAATTGTGAGGGTATATCTTCTGTTAGTCATGGGGTTGTAGAGGCTCATCAATAATTTGTTTTGAAATTCTGTACTTTGAAAAAAGAAAACATTATTTGACCTATATTTCAAATTCTAGTCACATGTTTTCTGTCAAGTTCTTGTTTAGTGATGTTTAAACAATTCATTGAATGTTTTGAAGACTAAAAAGCCTTTTTTTTTGTTAATTTTTTTTCATCCATAAATACCATGCAACTTCATTTTAATGATACTTAGCCTAGTTTTGCATCATGAGTTGACTTTCACAAGTAATAAACATCAGTGTTTGAGTGTTCTCCTCTTATTTCAGTAGGCTTTATATGTTCCTGTTGACCAATATGCTTCTTTTTTGTTGTTCCTATTTTTTAGATTGTTCATTTAATTTGAAACTGCTGAATAACTGGTTACCTAGTTCCAGTACCTGTGATTGTTTTATATAATTTTATCTCTCTTCATGTTTTCCTTCCATTTGTTCATATTAAAATTATGATGTGAGATTGTACTAAATATGTGACAAATCCTTTGGAAATTTGTGTCAATTTTTGTGATTTTTATTCATGATTAGTAGTGAAGATTCGTTCATAGGTTTGGATGACAGTCATTGGTAGATGAGATTAAGCCACCAAGCTAATACTTTCTTTCTTCAGATATGCATGTGTATATGTGCCTTAATTTTTCTTTATAGATTTGACTTTGAAAAGTCTATTACTTATGTATTTGTTTGAAGTCAGTGAGTTACAAGCACCTTTGACTTAGAGCTTTTAAAAAGACCAGATGGATATGAAAATTATTTAATACAGATATTAAAAAACAAAGGTGTGAAATACTGAAAAAAATGTTTTGTCTTGCTCTAAAGAAGGGTGAAAAACGTTGGTTTTGAGTTAAAAGGAAATTAATATTCTTAAATTTTAGGTTATAAATAACACATAATCTAAACTTTTAAATGTACTTGTTAAAGTAATTATGATGACACACACATAAATAGATCGTTAATAAAATAACTTCATTCATTCAACAAGCACTTACTAAGCATGCTATTCATATAGTATTCATTGGGTTTTAATCTTAAATTGTACACAGTTGCTTTAATCAGATAGATTCTTAAAGTCTTACTAGGTGCTTTGGTCTTGCATAGTAATCTTTTTTTACTTTTGTTCTAGATGCCTGGAATGATGTCTTCAGTAATGCCTGGAATGATGATGTCTCATATGTCTCAGGCTTCCATGCAGCCTGCCTTACCGGTAATCTTGCGAAAATAACTTTTTGTGTGATGTTTTGATTTCTTTTGTGTATGAAACAGCATATATATTTTGGAGGCATTCGTGTTAGTCATTTAAGCGCCTCCTGAGTACTATAAGGTGGGAATTACAAGGACTCTTTAAGTTTTTAGAGTCCAGGCATTTACAATTTTCCTATCCTTAGTTATTCTACATTAAGCAAGTCTAGAATTCTGAAAAGCGTGATTTGTTAGCTGCTGCTGCTGCTGCTAAGTCGCTTCAGTCGTGTCCGACTCTGTGCGACCCCATAGACGGCAGCCGACCAGGCTCCGCCATCCCTGGGATTCTCTCGGCAAGAACACTGGAGTGGGTTGCCATTTCCTTCTCTAGTAGCATTCTAATTACTGACTGCTGATTAAAAGTTGATGTGATGTGATTTAATACTGGATTCTCAATTTAGAAATTAGATTTCATTTGAAATCCACAATTCATAAGACTTCAGCTATGGCACATTACTTAGAAAATTCTTGAATAATCTTATCACCCTATTAGATCTATTAGATAGTATTAGATAGTATAGCAATATAGAAATCATTATGATATTAAAATTAGTGTGACTTATTTATTGGTTAGTTTTAATGAACAGTTGTGGCATACTCCACTGGGATGGTAAGTTTGCAGTGACTTCTCCAAAACCCCTAGGGGCAGATACATTTCAAAGTTTGTTTTTAATATTATAAAGTAGTACACTGCATATAGTATATAATAATTATGTAAAAATTTCCCACGGGGTTTTGGCCAGTGCCCTTTTATTTCTAAATCAGAACATAGAGATGTTTATTCTGATGTGGGGTACATTAAGACTAAAGAATTCCTATTACTCAGTTTAGCTTTGGCCACTGTGATGAGTTTTGATGCCAAACTTAAAAGGTTTTCAGCTTTTTGGATCTTAGAATTGTGGATCTTTTATATAACTGATGATCATATAAATAAAACATTTAAAGCGCTTTAGTAACTGTAGGTTACTGTTTTGTTTTTAACAATTTAGAGCAAGCTTAGGGAACCAAGATCACTAAAACTTAACCAAAATCTTTGAGTCGGTGACTAGAGAATTAATACAGAGAAGGGTTTGATTGACTACGCTTTATGAGGATTGTATATAAAATACAGCTTGTGCAAAGTAAATGTTACTAATTTCATTTTTTCTTCTTACAGCCAGGAGTAAATAATATGGATGTAGCAGCAGGTATGTATACCATTTATGGTGATATACTAGACTTAATATAGACAGTCACAGCTGTCCTCGAATGAGGAATAAAACAGTGTCTCCTGGGCATTATAATCAGCTTCCAATTTTTTTTTTTTTTTGTATAGCATTCATAATTAAATCCATAGGAAATTGTCATAATTTTAGGTATGGAGTTCTGGGGCCAGATTTGGTCTACAAGATATGCTTTGGCCCATACAATGTTTTTAAATTTTATAATTAACTGCTAACATTGAAATCTGCAGGCTTATATAAAGTTGAATTTATCATTTTACACAGAGATTGAATTTATTTTAAAGTTGGATGATCTGTACTTTTAATAGTTACAGTGGTCCTTCTCAGTACAGTAAATACTCAAAGAATATTTGAATAAAAAATTCTGGTTGAGTCCATATTTGTATTCAGCAAACCTTGTGGAATGGGAGAGGGACTCCATACTTCAGATATCAGGCATGCACTCTCAGCCTTCTGGACTACTTCAGTCATTTTTTTGGTACCTGCTTGGTCCGTGTTGTTCGTAAGTCCTCTGATAATGCATATTTTTTTCCAGCAGGTTACTTATGAGTGTTACAAATGACTAGTATGACTTTAATGTATAATAATAATGCTTCAATTATACACAAGTAATGTTCCATGTATTCTAGATGGTGTACTTTGTCCCATGATTCTGCCAAAACATTTTGTCTTTTAAACATTATCAGTTGAAACATGTTTAAAATGCAGTTTGTGGGTTTATATGGGCCACAGTTGATCTTTTTAAGATGTTTCATGGTTTTCATCATTTAAGTTGTAACGATATTCTGATATACTTTAGAATAGTATTCTAGGTCTATTTAGATATCTTGAGCTGGTTACTATTACCCTAAATAATCTTCGAAAGTTACCTTACCATTTTTAGTTTTTAAATGCTCTGGCTCTCTTACTGATATTTCATACTAGCTGCTTTTGATTGCTGTTTAGTATCTATGTACTTAGTTTTGTTTTCTTTTTACAGTCAGTTTGTTTTTTTTGCAGATAATTTTAAGCTACTTGTTTCTAAAGTTAGAGATTATTTGTATGAACTTTGTAACTAATATGGATTTCTTTTTATGTCTTAAGAGGGCTTTGGTAATAGTTTAAGATAGTACCATCTAACAGAACTTTCTGCAAGGAAGGAATTGTTCTGTAATCTGTAGTGTCATATATATCCACATGTAATTATTGAGTATTGAAATGTGGCTAGTGCGCAGAAGGAACTGAGCATTAAATTTTACTTAATCTAATTTAAACAGGGATATGTGATGGCCAGAGGATACTGTATTATACAGCATGTGTTTTGGAACCTAGATAATTGAAATTGTCATAAACCTAAAGCATAGAGGGCTTCTCTGGTGGCTCAGGCGGTAAAGAATCTCCCTGCAATGCAGGAGACTTGGGTTTGATCCCTAGGTTGGGAAGATACCCTGGAGAAGGAAACAGCTACCCACTCCAGTATTCTGGTCTGGAAAATTTGATGGGCAGAGGAGTCTGGCAGGCTACATACAGTCCATGGAGTAGCAAAGAATCAGACATGACTGAGTGGCTCTGACTTTAAAGAACAGTATCAGAGGTCTGAAACATTCATTACTATACATTACTATACACATTCATTACTATCAGCAGTATAGCAGAGAAACAGGAATTAGTCAAGATGGGAAAGCTATAATAACAGGAAGAGGAGAAGCAAAAGGCAAGCTGTTAGCTTCTCTAACAGCTGTCAAGTGAGTTTGTAGATTGAAAGTTCAAAGTGCCAACTTAATTCTGAAAGTGCTTTGCACTATAGATGTTTTCTTTTTATGGGAAACAGAGCAAGCACATAAGTCATATGGAAAAGTCTTAGGATACTTAGTGTGATGGCATGAGGAGAAAAAGTAGTATGAATCAATATTTTAAAACTGTTAACTCAAGGACAGCATGATTTATCACATTGTAATACTCTTCCCCCAATTTTTTTTTAGGTACAACTTCTGGCGCCGTAAGTACCTTTGGAATATATTTCATTATAATTGTTTGCCTGTTACATTGATTCTTGTTTCTTCGTGTTTTAAATGTTATTTATTATTTACTTTTGGCTGTGCTGAGTCGTCTTTGTTGTGCATATACTTTTTCTGCTTGCGGCATGTGAGGGCTACCCTCTAGTTGTGGTCCATGGGCTTCTTGTTGTGGTGCCTTCTCTTGTTACAAAGCATGGGTGGTATAGCACTGACTCAGTAGTTGAGATGCACCAGCTTAGTTGCCCCAAGGTGTGTGGAATTTTCCCTGACCAGGGATCAAAGCTATGTCCCCTGCACTGGCAGGCAGATTCTTAACCACCGGACCACCAGGAAAGACTGATCCTTACTCTGATTTAGAGATCATCTACTTAGTTGAACCCTTTTCCTTTATTTTCTGTGGCAAAGGTTGAAAAGTTGTTTGAATGATTTATTTAAAAAAAATAATTTTCCTGGAACTTAATGAGAGATTGTTATTGTTGTTCAGTCACTAAATTGTGTTCAGCTCTTTGCAACCCCATGGACTGCAGCTCTTCAGGGTCCGCTGTCCTCTACTATCTCTCCGAGTTTACTCAAATTCATGTCCACTGAATCAGTGACACTATCTGACAATCTCATCCTCTGCTGTCCCCTTCTCCTTTTGTCCTCAGTCTTTCCTAGCATCAAGGTCCTTTCCAGTCAGTTGGCTGTTCGCATCAGGTGGACAAAGTATTGGAGCTTAAGCTTCAGCATCAATCCTTCCAATGAATATTCAGGATTGATTTCTTTTAGAAATGACTAGCTAGAACTCCTTGCAGTCTAAGGGATTCTCAAGACTCTTCTTCAGCACGACAATTTGAAAGCATCAGTTCTTCAGGCTCAGCCTTCTTAATGATCCAAGTCTAACATCTGTATATGACTGCTGGAAACACCATAGCTTTGACTCTTACCAACCTTTGTTGGCAAAGTGATGTCTGCTTTTTAATACACTGTCTAGATTTGTCATAGCTTTCCTTCCAAGGAACCAAGCATCTTAATTTCATGGCTGCAGTCAACATCTGCAGTGATTTTGAAGCCCAAGAAAGTAAAGTCTGTCACTGTTTCCACTTTTTCCCTTTCTGTTGGCCATGAAGTGATGGAACCAGATGCCATGATCTTAGTTTTTGAATGTTGAGTCTTAAGCCAGCTTTTTCACTCTCCTCTTTCACTTTCATCAAGAGGCTCTTTAGTTCCTCTTCACATTCTGCCGTTAAGAGTGGAATCATCTGCGTATCTGAGGTTGTTGGTATTACTCCCAGCAATCTTGATTCTAGCTTGAGATTCATCCAGTCCAGCATGTCGCATGATGTACTTTGCATTTAAGTTAAATAAGCAATGTGACAATATACAGCCTTGTACTCCTTTCCCAATTTGGAACCAGTCCGTTATTCCATGTCTAACTGTTGCTTCTTGATCTACATACAGGTTCTTAGGAGACAGGTAACGTGGTCTCTGTTCCCATCTCTTTTAAGAATTTTCCACAGTTTGTTGTGGTCCCCACAGTCTAAGTCAACAAAGCAGAAGTTGGAGAAGGAAATGGCAACCCACTCCAGTTTGCTTGCCTGGAGAATCTCAGTGACAGAGGAGCCTGACAGATTACGGTCCATGGGGTCGCAAAGAGTCAGACACAGTAAGTCAATAAGACACAATAAGTCTTATTGACCCAGATAACTATGATTTTAAAAATCTAGATGATATATGTATGTATGTATATAGTTTTTCTGTGTGTTGTTGCCTCCTTCTGCTTCTGTTAGGTCCTTAACCATTTCTGTTCTTCATCATGCCCATCTAAGAAGGCCTTCTTATCCCTCCTTGCTGTTCTCTGGAACTCTGTGCTCAGTTTGGTATAACTTTACCTTTCTCCCTTGCCTTTTACTTCTCTTCTTTCCCCAGCTATTTGTAAAGCCTCCTCAGATAACCACTTTGCCTTCTTGCGTTTCTTTTTCATGGGTCTGGTTTTGATCACTGCCTCCTAAACAGTGTTATACCTCTGTCAATAGTTCTTTAGGCACTCCGTCTGTGAGATCTAACCCGTTAATTATTTGTCACTTCCCTGTATAATCATAAGGAATTTTATTTAGGTCGTATCTGAATGGCCTAGTGGTTTTCCCTACTTTCTTCCATTTAAGCCTGAATTTTGCAATAAGGAGCTCGTGATCTGAGCCATAGTCAGCACCAGGTCTTGTTTGCTGACTGTGTAGAGCTTCTCCATCTTGGACTACAAAGAATATAATCACTCTGGTTTTGGTATTGACCATCTGGTGATGTTCATGTATAGAGTATTTCTTGGGTTGTTGAAATGTTTGCTGTGACCAGCGTGTTCTTGGCAAAACTCTCGTTAGCCTTTACCCTGCTTCATTTTGTACTCTGAGTCCACACTTGCCTGTTATTCTGAGTATATCTTGACTTTTTACTTTTGCATTCCAACCCCCTGCGATAAAAAGTACATTTTTTTTTTTTTTTTTACAGTATTTCTAGAAGGTGTTCTTTAACCAGTCATCTTCAACCTCTTCGGTATTAGTGGTTTAGACATGCTGTGATGTTGAATGATTTGCCTTGGAGATGAATGGAGTTGATTCTGTTGTTATTAAGATTATACCCAAATACTGCATTTTGATTCTTTTGTTGACTGTGAGAGCTACTTCATTTCTTCTATGGGATTCTTGCCCACAGTAGTAGATACAGTGGTCATCTGAATTAAATTCAACCATTGCCATCAGTTTTAGTTCACTGATTCATAAGATGTCAGTGTTCACTCTTGGCCATCTCCTGTTTGACCACTTCCAATTTACCTTGATTCATGAACCTAACATTCCTGTTTCCTGTGCAGTATTATTTTTTTTTTTACAGCATCGGACTTTACTTTCACCACCAGACACATCCTCAACTGAGGGTTGTTTTTCACTTTGGCACAGCAGCTTCAGTCTCTCTAGAGCTGTTTATCACTCTTCTCCAGTAGCATATTGGACACCTTCTGACATAGGGGGCTCATCTTCCAGTATCATATTATTTTACCTTTCCATACTATTTGTGGGGTTCTCCTGGCAAGAATACTGGAGAGATTTGCTGTTCCTCGTTTTGTTAGAACTCTTCACTATGACTTATCAGTGTTGGGTAACCCTGTAGGGCATGACTCATAGCTTTATTGAGTTACCCAGTCCCCTTCGCCATGGCTAGGCTGTAATCCACAAAGGGGTAATGAGAGATACGGGATTCAAATATAAATCAGTTTTTACAGGATTTGCATTCTCCCCATCACAATTAGAATGGAAACAAGTATACAGTAATTGATAATTTTCAATTAAGCATTATATTAGAATGTACTCCTTTGTAAACAAAAATTTGTCTACTTTTGTCTATTACTGTAAATTTGATGTAGATTTTTCCTAATATTTAGTCGTTTAAAATACTTCTTTGCTTGTATCTTCCTTAATACAGAATCAGAAACACAAGAGTTGCTTGATTTTCCTTAGGAAAGGAGAGAATGACATTGCTATATGGCATTTTTTTTTCTCCCCTCAGTACTTAATTTTAAGATAGTAATATTCTAGTTCTTTTTGCTAATGTTCTGAATGCTCTTTTCTCATACATTTTCATGCTGTTTAGAAAAATAATGTAAGCCTGAGGCCTCACTTAAAGATGACTATTTTATGGTTATTGATAATAGCTCTATTCTTTAGCCTCCAAGCGTATTCTGGTGTTTTTTTTCCCCTTAAAGCTTTATGAAGTTTATGTGTGTAATCTCATTTAGTCAAAACAGTACTCCTGAGAGGTAGTTGTCATTCTCATATAGTTGAGAAAATTCAGAAAGCTGTGAATTAATTGCGGGTATGGTAAATTTGGGGGAAAGATGTTTAATTGTGAACTGTATTTTAAACATATCTTTTTTAAAAGCGTTAAAAGTTGAATGGTTATAAAATATCCACTTGGTATTTTTCATTATATGTCTTTTTGGTTTTGACTTATGATAGCGTCTTGTTTTTCCTGCTTATTTAAATAATAGGGGCTCACTGGGAGGAAAATGAAGCAGACATAAGTTAAAAAGAATAAAGGAAATTACCTAAGTTTCTTTTTCCATAAGGAAACCACTATGATTAATATTTTGGTTGTTTGAATTGTGTGTCAAACCTTTATTTTTCTCACTTGATTGAAATAGCTTTCTTTGTCGTATATTAAACTCACATATTCTGACATCTATTTCTGGGTTTTCTTTTTCACTTTATTTCTGATTCAGTATTATTCCGTTTCCTGATTATCGTTTAGTCACCCAACTCATGTCTGACTGATGACCCCTGGACTGTAGTCTGTTAGGCTCCTCTGTCCATGGGTTTTCCGAGGCAAGAATACTGGAGTGTTGACAGGCACCAACACAATCCTATAAAGCAGTCATCCTTCAATTAAAAGTAAGTTAAAAAATACTGGAGTGGATTGCCATTTCCATCTCCAGGGACTCTTAGGATTGAACCTGAGTCTCCTAAGTTGGCAGATGGATTGTGTACCACTGAGCCACCAGGGAAACTTAGAGTAGATTTCATATTTAATAAGACAAGTTGTTCATGGTTTCTCTTTTCATTATTTCCTTTGCTATTTTCAGATGTTAGCATGTACATTTCCCTGTCCCCACCGAAAACAATCTGTAAATACGTAAACAGAGAGATGCTTAAAAGGCAAAATTGTGTTTTTATCTGGAATTAAATTTAATTCTTCCATTTTAAGAGAACTAACATTTCATGTGTTTCAGTTAAGTTTTCCTATCCAAAAATAGAATGTATTTATTTGAAAACTTGTTTGTTTTTTTTTTCTTTTTAGATTTCTGGTACACAAATCTGAGTTACTTGTAGTTTTCAGATTATGGTCATTATTGTTGATCCATGGAGGTGCCCTCATTTTTTTCCCTTTGTTCTTCATCTTTGGGCTTCCCTGATGGCTCAGCTGGTAAAGAAATTGCCTACAGTGTGAGACCTGGGTTTGATGCCTGGTTTGGGAAGACCCCCTGGAGAAGGGAATGGCTAGCCATTCCAGTATTCTGACCTGGAGAATTCCATTGACTGCACAGTTCATGGGGTTGCAAAGAGTCGGACAGGAATGAGCGACTTTCACTTTGACTTCACCTTTACTCCCGTTTACCCTCCCTAGTAGGTGCTCATTAGGATATATGTCCTAAGACATTTAAATACTGGGGAAAGCTTAGGAAACTTTGTGTTTTCATTAAGTATAATTGACATAAAACATACTAGTTTCAGGTGTAAATGCACTGGTTCGGTATGTTACTTGTATACATGGTAAAATGATTATTATAAATAAATCTAGTTAACATACTAACATTGTTTTTTTCTGTGAGGTAGAATTTTAAGACTCTAAGCAACTTTCAACGATATAATACACTGTTACTAACTATACTAACCATGCTGTACATTTTATCCCCCATGATTTCCTTGTTTTGTAGCTAAAAGTTTGTACATTTTGACATTCTTCACCAATTTCTCTCACCCCGCAAGCCACCCTCCTCTATGGCAACCATCAATCTGTTCTCTGTTTCTGTAAGCTTGCGTTTTTTGTTTTTTTACAGTCTACTTGTAAGTGAGATTATATTAATCTTGTCCTTCTCTCTCTGGCTATTTCACTTAGCTTTCAAGGTCTATCCATGTTGTTGCAGGTGGCAAGATTTCATTCATTTCATTTTTATGGCTAAATTGTTTTGCTTTGTGTATATGTGTATTTTATATATATCTTCTTTATCCATTAATTCATCCATGGACAGGTATATTATTTCCATATATTCAGTTCAGTTCAGTCGCTCATTTGTGTCCGACTCTTTGCGATCCCATGAATCACAGCACGCCAGGCCTCCCTGTCCATCACCAACTCCCGGAGTTTACCCAAACTCATGTCTATGGAGTCGGTGATGCCATCCAGCCATCTCATCCTCTGTCGTCCCCTTCTCCTCCTGCCCCCAGTACCTCCCAGCATCAGAGTCTTTTCCAGTGAGTCAACTCTTCGCATGAAGTGGCCAAAGTATTGGAGTTTCAGCTTTAGCATCAGTCCTTCCAATGAACACCCAGGACTGATCTCTTTTAGGATGGACTGGTTGGATCTCCTTGCAGTCCAAGGGACTCTCAAGAGTCTTCTCCAAAACCACAGTTCAAAAGCATCAATTCTTCGGCGATCAGCTTGCTTCACAGTCCAACTCTCACATCCATACATGACCACTGGAAAACCATAGCTTTGACTAGATGGACCTTTGTTGGCAAAGTAATGTCTCTGCTTTTTAATATGCTGTCTAGGTTGGTCATAACTTTCCTTCCAAGAAGTAAGCGTCTTAATTTCATGGCTGCAATCAGCATCTGCAGTGATTTTGGAGCCCCCAAAAATAAAATCTGACACTGTTTCCACTGTTTCCCCATCTATTTCCCATGAAGTGATGAGACCATATGCCATGATCTTTGTTTTCTGAATGTTGAGCTTCAAGCCAACCTTTTCACTCTCCTCTTTCACTTTCATCAAGAGGCTTTTGAGTTCCTCTTCACTTTCTGCCATAAGGGTGGTGTCATCTGCATATCTGAGATTATTGATATTTCTTCCATATCTTAGCTACTGTATATGATGCTTAAGTGCAATTTTATAAGAAACTTCCATCCCCTTTTCCATTGTGGCTATACAGCTTACTTTGCACCAACAGTATACTGGGGTTCCAATTTCTGCACACCCTTTCCAGCATTTGTAATTTCTTGGTTTTTTGCTAACAGCTGTCCTGCCAGGTGTGAGGTGATATCTCATTATGGTTTTGATTTGTGTTTCTCTGATTAGCGATGTTGAGTATCTGATGTACCTTATGGCCATTTGTATGCCTTTTTCACCCATTCTTTAATTGGATTATTTGCGATTTCTTGCTGTTTATTTGTAGGAGTTTCTTATGTGTTGTGACTATTAACCCTGTATCAGTTACATGGTTTGCAAACATTTTCTCCCACTGCAAAGATTATTTTTTCACTCTGTTTTCTTTACTATGCAGAAGCTTTTTTGTTTGATTTTATCACACTTTCTTTTCCAAAACATGAAGAACTAGTTCAAAATTACTTTCAGTTCAGTCACTCAGTCGTGTCTGACTCTTTGCGACCCCATGGACTGCAGAACACTTCCTGTCCTAGAAGACTTCAACTTACAGAGCTTGCTCAAACTCCTGTCCACTGAGTCGGTGATGCCATCCAGCCATCTCATCCTCTCTTGTCCCCTTCTCCCGCCTTCAATCTTCCCCAGCATCAGGGTCTTTTCAAATGAGTCACCTCTTCACATCAGGTGACCAAATATTGGAGCTTCAGCATCAGTCCTTCCAATGAGTTTTCAGGACTGATTTCTTTTAGGATGCACTGGTTGGATCTCCTTGCAGTCCAAGGGACTCTCAAGAGTCTTCTCCAACACCACGGTTCAAAGGCATCAATTCTTCGGTGCTCAGCTTTCTTTATAGTCCAACTCTCACATCCATACATGACTACTGGAAAAACCGTACGTAGCTTTGACTAGACGGGCCTGTGTTGGCAAAGTAATGTCTCTGCTTTTTAATATGCTGTCTCTTTTCTTCCAAGGAGCAAGCGTCTTTTTTCTACAGTAATTTTGGAGCCCAAAAAGATAAGCCTTTTATTGTTTCCAGTGTTTCCCAATCTATTTGCCATTGAAGTGATGGGACCGGATGCCATGATCTTAGTTTTTTGAATATTGAGTTTTAAGCCAGGTTTTTCACTCTTTTTTCACCTTCATCAAGAGGGTCTTCAGTTCTTCTTCGCTTTCTGCCATAAAAGTGATATCATCTGCATTTCTGAGGTTATTGATATTTCTCCCGGCAAACTCGATTGCAGGTTGTGCTTCATCCAGCCCAGCATTTCGCATGATGTACCCTGCATATAAGCTAAGTAAGCAGGGCAACAGTATACAGCCTTGGCATGCTCCTTTCCCAATTTGGAACCAGTCTGTTTTTCCATGTCTTGTTCTAAATGTTGCTTCTTGACCTGCATACAGATTTCTCAGGAGGCAGGTAGGGTGCTCTGGTATTCCCATCTCTTGAAGAATTTTTCAGAGTCAAAGGCTTTGGTGTAATCAATAAAGCAGAAGTAGATGTTTTTCTTGGAGAAGGCAATGGCACCCCACTCCAGTACTCCTACCTGGAAAATCACATGGATGGGGGAACCTGGTCGGCTACAGTCCATGGGGTCGCTAAGAGTCAGACACGACTGAGTGACTTCACTTTCACTTTTCACTTTCACACATTGGAGAAGGAAATGGCAACCCACTCAAGTGTTCTTGCCTGGAGAATCCCAGGGACTGGGGAACCTGGTGGGCTGCCGTCGATGGGGTCACACAGAGTCAGACACAACTGAAGCGACTTAGCAGCAGCAGGTGTTTTTCTGGAATTCTCTTGCTTTTTCGATGATCAAGCGGTTGTTGGCAATTTGATTTCTGATTCCTCTGCCTTTTCTAAATCCAGCTTGAATATCTGGAAGTTCACGGTTCATGTACTGTTGAAGCCTGGCTTGGAGAATTTTGAGCATTGCTTGGCTAGCGTGTGAGATGAGTGCAATTGTGTGCAGTAGTTTGAACATTCTTTGGCATTGCCTTTCTTTGGGATTGAAATCAACACTGACCTTTTCCAGTTCTGTGGCCACTGCTGTGTTTTCAAAATTTGCTGGCGTATTGAGTGCAGCACTTTTCACAGCATCATCTTTTAGGGATTTGAAATAGCTCAACTACCTTTATCAGCTCCACTGGCTTTGTTCATAGTGACGCTTCTTAAGGCCCACTTGACTTCACATTTTAGGATGTCTGGCTCTAGTGAATGATCACACCATCATGATTATCTGGATCATGAAGATTTGTTTGTATAGTTCTGTGTATTCTTGCCACCTTTTTTAAATATCTTCTCCATTTGTTAGGTCCATACCATTTCTGTCCTTTTTTGTATCCATCCTTGCATGTAATGTTCCCTTGGTATATCTAATTTTGTTGAAGAGATCTCTAGTCTTTCCCATTCTTTTGTTTTCCTCTGTTTCTTTGCAATGATCACTGAGGAGGGCTTTCTTATCTCTCCGTACTACTCTTTGGAACTCTGCATTCAGATGGGTGTATCTTTCCATTTCTCCTTTTCCTTTACCTTCTCTTCTTTTCTCAGCTGTTTGTAAGGCCACCTCAGACAACCATTTTGCCTTTTTGCATTTCTTTTTCCTGGGGATGATCTTGATCCCTGTCTCCTGTATAGTGTCATGAACTTCAGTCCATAGTTTTTCAGGCACTCTTATCAGATCTAATCCCTTGAATCTATTTGTCACTTCCACTGTATAATCGTAAGGGATTTGATTTAGGTCATACCTAACTAGTCTAGTGGTTTTCTGAATAGTTTTCCATTGTTTGTGCATACAGGTCTGTGTGTGTGTGCGCACACTCTGTTTACCACCTTTTCTTTATCCATTTATCTGTTGATAGACCCCTTAGGTTCCTTTCTTGCCCTGGCAATTGGAAATAGTTCTACTGTGAACATTTGGGTGCGTGTATTTTTTCAAATTAATGTTTTTATTTTCCCAGGAGTGGACTTGCTGGATCATATGGTAGTTCTATTTTTAGTTTTTTGAGAACTCTCCATCCTGGTTTCCACAGTGGTTATACCAGTTTACATTCCCTCCAGCATTTATGAGGGTTCTGTTTTCTGTACATCCTTGCCAACATTTGTTATTTGCATTCTTCTCAATGATAGCCATTCTGACACGTGTGAGGTGATATCTCACTGTAATTTTAATTTGCATTTCCTTAATGGTCACTTGTTGTCAAACATCTCTTTTCATGTGTCTGTTGGCCTACTGCTTTTCCTCCTTGGAAAAACGCCAGTTCAGGTCTTGTGCCCATTTTTTAATTTGTTTGTTTGGGGGGATTTTTGGTGTTACGTTCTATAAGCTATTTATATTTTGGATATTAACCTCTTATCAGTCATGTCATTTGCAAATATTTGCTATTCAGTAGGTTTTTTCAGTTTGTGGATGGTTTCCTTTGCTGTGCAAAAGCTTTTAAGGTTGATTTTGGATCTAGTACTTTTTGAAAGTAATGGTTTGGTGTTACCATTTCAATTTTCTTAGCAGTTATTGGGCGTTTCCAGATGTTTATGTTACAGAGGTTTAATAATTATTTAGCATACAATTAGAAATCATAATAGCCATTATTGTCTTTTTTTTTTGAGTAGGGGCAAGAAGTATTCAGTTTCTATTAAATGTTGATGTGAAAGTGTTTTGTTGTTATGCAGCTCTCAGTATCTTGTTTTCTGTTTTCCTCATTTGATTTCTCTATTTACTAGGTAGTAAGTGGTTTTTTCTCAGCTTCTAGATGTAGGATTTGTTGTTGTTGTTGTTCAAATTGCCTGTTGTTTTTTTAGAGAAATCTTAATTTGAGTGCAAAATAGAGAATCTCACAAACATACAACGTTCTCTACTATCAGCATCTCTTACCAGAGTGTGGTACATTACTACAGTTGGTGAACATACAATGACACATCATTATCACCCAAAGTCCGGTTTGTATTAGGGTCACTTGGTGTTATGCATTCGGTGAGTTTTGACAAATGTTTAGTGACATGTATTCCACACAGTAGTGTCATCCAGAATAGTTTCACTGTCCTAAAAATCCTCTGTGCTATTCCTCTTCATCTCTCTTCCCACCTCCACAACCGTTCAGTTCAGTTCAGTCGCTCAGTCATGTCTGACTCTCCGCAACCCCATGAATCCCAGCACGCCAGGCCTCCCTATCCAGCACCAACTCCCGGAGTTCACTCAAACTCATGTCCACAGGGTCGGTGATGCCATCCAGCCATCTCATTCTCCGTCGTCCCCTTCTCATCCCACCCCCAACCTTTCCCAGCATCAGAGTCTTTTCCAGTGAGTCAACTCGTCGCATGAGGTGGCCAAAGTATTGGAGTTTCAGCTTTAGCATCAGTCCTTCCAATGAACACCCAGGATTGATCTCCTCTAGAATGGACTGGTTGGATCTCCTTGCAGTCCAAGGGACTCCACAACCTTTACATGCCACCATTTGTTTGTCCATTCATCTATTAAAAGACATCTTGGTTGCTTCCAGGTTTTAGCAATTATGAATAAAACTGCTACAAATATTATGTACAGATAATTATATGGAAAAGTTTTCAGCTCATTCGGGTAAATATCACAGAGCATGATTGCTTCATTGTATGTTTTTCAGTCTCTGTCATGTCCCAACTGTTTGTGATCCCGTGGACTGCAGCATGCCAGGCTTCCCTGTCCTTCACTATCTCCTGGAGTTTGCTCAGTCTCATGTTCAATCAGTAAAGCCATCCAACCATCTCATCCTCTGTTGCCCTTTTCTCATATAGTAAGAGTATATTTACTGTTATAAATTTGAAAAAGAGATTTATTCAGCTGCATCAGGTCTTAGTTGTGGCATGCAGTATCTTTTGTTGCGGCACATGAACTCTAGTTGTGGTGCATGGGCTTAGTAGTTGTGGTGTGTGAGCTCCAGAGTGCATGGGTTTCAGTAGCTGCGGCACTCAGGCTCAGGAGCTGTGTCATGAGTGCTCTAGAACGCACGGGCTTCAGTAATTGCAGTTTGAGGCCTTAGTTCCTCCACAGCATGTGGGATCTTAGTTTCCAGACCAGGAATCAAGCCCACCTTCCCTGCATCACTGCAAGGTGGATTCTTAACCACTAGACCACCAGGAAAGTTCCAGGAGTGTATTTACTTTTATAAGAAGCTGCTGAACTGTTCCAATGTGACTGTACCATTTTGACGTCTCATTAGCAGTGAATGAGCATTCCTGTTGCCCCATAACATTTGATATTATTGGTGTTTTTAGGGGTTTTTTTTTTTTTTTTTTTTTTTCATTTTAATAGGTGTGTGGTGCGTTTTAATTTCCAGGTCTATAATAATGTATGATGTTGAGCATGTTTTCATATGCTTACTTGCATATTTCTTTTTTTGTTGAGGTGTCCAGATATTTTTACTCGTTTATTGTTTAGAGTTTTGTTTTTTTATATAATTGGGTAGATTATACTGGTTAACAGTACTTAAATGGATGTGTCTTTTGCAAATAATTTGTTTGCTGCTTTTCTCGTTCTTTAACTGTCTTTGGGAAAGCAGAAGTTTTTAATTTTAATTAAGTCTTTATTTATTTCATTGATCATGCCTTTGACTTATTTTTTATAAGGCATACCTTTTCGCATTGTGATCAGAAAGCACAGTCTATGAGATATTGATTCTTTGTAGTTTATTAAACCCTCACTTTTGTTCTGTGTCAGGACCAATTTTAGGATTATTTTTTGTGCTGACAGTTTAAAGTTATTTTGTTAATCTGTATCTTGGCATATCTAATCTGCTTGAGCTCCCTAAGGAGATAGGTATATTAAAATCTTTTTTCATCTTGTTCTCCCATATTTTTCTCTTGCTCTGTATTTTAAGGCTCAGGTGCAAAATAAATGCATGTATGATCTATCTCATAGCCAGCTATATTATCAGTCACTGGATAATTAGAATAAATTAGATTTTATAGGAATTTTTAGCAAAGTAAAGGCAGGAGAATTGATCTTTTTCCCAAACTTAATACCCATCATTTAATTTTACTGCCATGCTATGTTCATTGAATTATGGTGATTGCAGACTCATGTTTTGGTCATAAGTTTAAATAGAATTGGATTTAGAATAATTTTTATTGGTTTTTGATGAATTATCATTTAAGTATTTTTCTTTTTATTATTGTATTATTTGAGAATTTTTTGTTTCTATTTATTTTTTGAAGACTTGTAAATCACCATGATTTTCAGGATGTAGTTTGGTTGTGAAAAATGAAAGTCAGAGTAGCTCAGTTGTCCCAACTCTTTTCGGCCCCGGGGACTGTAGCACATCAGACTCCTCTGTCCATGGAATTCTCCAGGCAGGATTACTGGGGTGGATTGCCATTTCCCTTCTCCAAGGGATCTTCCCAACCCAAAGATGGAACCTGGGTCTTCTGCATTGCAGACAGATTCTTTACTGTCTGAGCCACCAGGTTGTACCAACTCTATTGGTGTGATCCTGTGGTGGGTGTGGTGGGTTGGTTTTTTTTTTTTTTCCCCCCAATTCCCTAGAGGTTTTATATAATAAATTCTACTTTTTCAAAGTGTATACATTGTAGAATACTCTTGGCTAATATTTTAATTCTTACATTTATAAGCATCATTGCCTGCTTTCTTTTTTGATACTTTCTGTTGTGTTTTGCTACTGTTATAAAGAGCTTTTCATCTCTTTCTGTGATCTGAAATAATATTGTAATCCTCTATTCTTGAAAGGTTCCATAGAGTTCTGCTGTAAAATCAGCTGGTTAAGTTTCTTTCAGTTGCATCTTTGGTAACTGACATATTCAACTGTGATGTTTTTCTTTTGGGTGAATTTTGGTAAATAGTTTGGGAGGAAATTGTTTCCTCTAGATTTTGAAATTGGTTGTGAATCTGTTCTCTGTGGTTTGTTTTCCTTATTTAGAGTAGTGAGCGGCTTTTCTACATTTCTTAGTGTTTTATTTAATCATTTTTTTTTTCATTCAGTTGAGCTTATACATTGTGTAAATGTTTACATTTTGAGTTTGAATGTGCTGAGTTTATTCACAATCCAGTTGTTGACCAGCTTTTTTAACTCTGAAAAGTATGTAAGGTCTCTTGATAATTATGTGTGTGCATTTTCCCCCCCTTATACCCAGGATTTTGTTTTTGTTTTTTTTCCTTTCAGGTATTTTCTGTATATATTGTGCCACTACATCATTTGTTACAGTGTCTTACTGTTTTTAGTTAGCACTGCATATTTTTCATTATATTAAAAGCAGATCTGAGTTTATAGTATGAAGGGAGAACTGTAATTGAACTGTCCTTGGGTGGTTATTATCTTGTCTTTGAGAGGTTCAGTTCAGTTCAGTTCTGTCGCTCAGTCGTGTCTGACTCTTTGCGACCCCATGAATCACAGCACGCCAGGCCTCCCTGTCCAGCACCAACTTCCGGAGTTCACTCAAACTCATGTCCGTAGAGTCGGTGATGCCATCCAGCCATCTCATTCTCTGTCGTCCCCTTCTCCTCCCGCCCCCAACTTTTCACAGCATCAGAGTCTTTTCCAGTGAGTCAACTCGTCGCATGCTTTGGGGAACTCATGTTTTTTAAAAAACAGTAATTTTGTAGGCAAATGTTTTATAAATAACCTATACTAACATGACTGACAATACTTAATAACTACTTGCCTGGGTCATATTTTAGCCTATGAAGATAACTCTCTAGTTGTTAGTTGTTGATAATGTTTTTTATGCCACTCACCATTCAGATATATTTGTTTTTAAGCTTTTAAAATATTACCAGTTTTGACCAGAAACATAATTTTACTGTAAGTTGCAGATTAGATATTTTAAAAGTGAAAAATTTATCAAATGAATGACTTTTCTCACTCCAAAATTTACTTTTATAAGTGAATTTGGTGTATTGTTTAAGACATTTATACAGAATTTATATTCCTGTCTGAAATTATTCAATTGCTATTGATGCGAAAAGCTGGACCCTTGATCCGTAATAAGGGTTTTGGCCTGGGACGGTGCTGTTCTGAACTCAAGCTGGCTGTATTACCTTGAGCATGTTACTTCACTTTCTTGTGATCCCTCTTCCATAAAGTGAGGCTAGTAAATGGTAATGGTAAATGGTACCTACCTCATAGGGTTTTTAAAAGGGTTATTAAAAAGGATTATTAAAAGAGTTAACTGATAACTGATGCAAAGCAGTTAGTACAGGACTTAAATAGTTGGCCATGAATTTGTCTATTAGACTGTTCCTGAATGCAGGCTTGAAACTGTTATTTCCTGAATCACTGTGAGCAAGTTGTTAACCCTTGTAAGCTTTGTTCTTTTAATTTGTAAAATGAGGATAATGGTCTTACCTGCTTTTAAAATTCAAATAAAGTAATAGGTAGTGAATGCTAAATTGCTTACTCTTTTGTATCTTCTCTTCCCATTTTTGGTGAAGAGCACATAGCCCTTTCCTTTTTCATTCTGTTATCTCATATGTTTGTTTATCTATGTTAACACCATTTAATTTATGAAGTAAGCATTACCCATACAGTTGAAGAAGCTTCCATATATGTCTCTTACTGTATCACTTTTTCATTTCATTTTCAGCAATTTTTTAATGTTTACTCCAGAGAAATTGTAGTTGTCATATTCTGCAAAAATGTGGGAACAAGTTAAGGAATTTACACTAGGGGCTTCCCTGGTGGCTTAGATGGTAATGAATCTGCCTAACAGTGTAGGAGACTTGAGTTCAATCCCTGGGTGGGAAAGATCCTCTGGAGAAGGGAATGGTAACCCACTCCAGTATTTTTGCCTGGAGAATCCCATGGACAGAGGAACTTGGTATGGGGTCTAAAAGTCTCAGACAGGACTGAACAACTAATGCTTTCACACTCACTTTCGCAGTAACCTAACTATCCTGCTACATCATTCAGAAATCCATTCTGTAAAGTTCTTTCTGACTGTTTATGGAATGGAATTATTAACAAGTCTCAGAAGGGCTATTAAACAGCCCAAATTTGGTCAAGTAATTTTTTTTTAATTCTAATGGCTGTCTGTAATTCCTTCACATAACTCTAGTTCCCTTTTCAGGAATTACAGAAAATAATCATCTTGCCTCACCTAGTTTTGTTAAAATTACATTGATTTATATCCTCAAGTTGTCTTTTTTCGTTGTGTGTATTTATTTATAATTCATTTGGTTCTTAGTTGCTCTGTTTGGGCTTTCTCTAGTTGGGGTGAGCTCTTCATTGTGGTGCACGGACTTCTCATTGTGTTGGCTGCTGCTTTTGTTGTGGAGCATAGGCTCTAGATGCACAGGCTTCAGTAGTGACATGCAGGTTCAGTAGCTGAAGCTTAGGGTCACTAGAGAGGTTGGGCTTCAGAAGTTGCAGTTCATGGGCTTGGTAGTTGGGCTCTCGGGCTCAGTAGTTTGGTTGCTCCACTCAGTGGTTTAGTTGCTCCGTGGCATTGGAATCTTCCCAGACTAAAGATGAAACCCATGTCCCCTACACTGGCAGGCAGATTCTTATCCATTGCACCACCAGGGAAGTCCCCTTAAGTTGTCTTTTCTTATTTTCCATTCCCACATTTTGCAAATGTTTCTTAATTATTTATTTATATATTTTTTATATGTTGGGTCTTTGTTGCTTCACAGACTTTCCTTTAGTTTCAGCAAGCATGGGCTACTGTCTTGTTGGGGTATGCAACATTTCATTGTGGTGGCCTCTTGTTGTAGAGCGTGGGCTCTAGGGTACACCGGCTTCAGTAGTTGTGGTTCCTGGACTCTAGAGCACAGGCTCAGTAGTTCTGGCACACAGGCTTAGTTGCTGTGTGGCATTTGGGATCTTTCCGGATCAGAGATGGAACCCTTTTCTCCTGCATTGGCAGGCTGAGCCACCAGGGAAACTCTGATTTAGTTTTTAGTTAGTATATTACAACATCTAACACATTTGAAACTGGAATGCATTCTACCATTCATGTTGTCCTATGCTCTCTGTTTTCCAGCCTAGTTGTGCATGATTGAACAGCAAAAATACCAACATCAGAAGATTGTCAGTGGTTTGTAGGAAAATCATGACATGGAAATAATGATACAGCACTCTTTTTATCAGCTAGGAATAAAGTGATTATGGTGAGAGAATAGGAAAAGCAATGAAATCATGTGTTTAGCCATTTTCCCAAAGTAGAAATCAAAGGCAGATCTGCTCCCTTACTCAATAAAGTTGATAAGGAAGGGAAGATAGGGGGCAGTTTTAAATCGTTAAGAAGAAAATTTAGAACCAGTACCAGTGGTTTTCAGATATTTTATGGCTTTTTTTGTTTCGGTTTTTAACAAATGCTTCTTTGCTAGGAAGATTTTTAGTGTTCAACAGGGGATTATATTATATGGAAATATAATAGACATTAGCAACTTAGTTACAGTAAGCATCCTCTGTAAATTTTGAGGAATAGACTATTTTATTTGCCTATTTTCCTTTTTATGTATTCACAGAAGTGATAGAGGATGAAATCAAGTCTTAATTAAGAATGTGTGTGTGCATGCCAGGTCGCTTCAGTTGTGTCTGATTCTGTGCAACCATGTGGACTGTAGCCTGCCGGCTCCTTTTTCCATGAGATTCTCCAGACAAAAATACTGGAATGTGTTGCCATGCCCTCCTCCAAGGGATCTTCCCGACCCAGTGAAACTTGTGTCTCTTACATCTAACAACCTGCATTTGCAGGCAGGTTCTTTACACACTTGCACCACGTAGAAAGCCCCTAAATAAGAATAAATCCTTTCAAAAAGTTTAACATAAATCTGAGTGGTAAAAACTGTGATAGTTTGACAGTGCTTTTATCTTTTCTTTCTTAGAGGATTGAAGAAATTTTTATAACCCTTTTTAAAGCATACTTTAGTCTGTTACCATCTGAAAAATCTGATGCCCAGAACTGGGCTTAGTACCTTTGATCTCATCCAGTAATTCATTCATTCATTCATGATTCTTTGTAAAATTACTTTTTAAAAAACACTATTATTATTGACATATGAAAAACTGTACATACTAAATGTGTATGACTGGATGATTTGGGGAATAAATACACACCCATGGAATTATCACCAAGAATATAGACATCTATCATCCCTCAAAAGTTCTTTGCAATCCCTTTTATTATTATGTTAGTGCGCGTGTGTTTATATGGTGACCTTATAGAGCTTGTAACCATGAGGTATCACATCTGTTGATACTTGAAGTCTTACTAACACCTTTTAGTAGGTTCTTACCATTAGTGAATATATATTCTGTATCAAAGTAGTTTATAAAACATTCTCATCATGTGTTGAGGCATTTGAATTCATGTTTTATCCCTGTTAAATTTCACCTTGTTGATTATTAAATTCTGATTGTCATCCAAGGCATCCTTTCCAATTTGAACTCCTGAATCTTTATTGCATGTCAGTTTAGAACTGTGTGCAACTTTATGTAAATATTCCTTACGTTAGAGTTGTTGAGCTCATGGTCAGTCCTCTTGTACTGCATTAATATCTCATTCATATATTCTCTTCTATCCACAAGGTGTAGATTTGTGTTGCTGAAAGATTGTCTTATGTGTAGTAGTTATATAAGCAGTTGTATCCTTATAATTTTGAGACTGTAGAATAGAGATCCTGAAACCTGAACTGATCCATGCTGCTTTTGAAGTACTTATAAAATATTCTATTTTCAATTACCTCCATACTTATGTTGATCAGTTATTCAAAAGTATGCCCATTTTATACTTTTAATTTCTTTTGCTTTGAAACTAATAACATTCATGTTTACTGTCATTGTCACTGTTACATAATTTGAATCTTTGTATTAATGTTTTTCGTTAGAAATCAATGTGGACTGAACATAAATCACCTGATGGAAGGACCTACTACTACAATACTGAAACAAAACAGTCTACCTGGGAGAAACCAGATGATCTTAAAACTCCTGCTGAGGTAAAAGTTTGTTAGAGATTAAATAGACTTTTCTTTTCTTTTTTTATAAGGGTTTTGGTAGGTATTTGGCTTTCCAAAGAATAGTACCACTTATATCAGAAAAGGATGCTACAAAGGCATTCAGAGGAGAAAAGGGTTTGTACAGTCACACCAGTAAGCAAAAAGACAAAATTCATTCCCTTCTATGAGCAAACCAGTTTTATTTACTGATTTTTACCCCTGCTCAGGAACCTTTGTCAGGTGGTTATCAATTAAAAGAAAAGTGACTTAAAGACTAAATTGGAAGAAAAAAAGTACTCTGTCCACTTGATCTTTGTTTTCCTCTTTATATCAAACCTGAGTGATTTTAGATGTCTTCTTCTGGGTGCTTATGTTTTTCCAATGAAGCTAGTGTCGTGGAGATGAAGTTAACATCTTTTAGAATGGCAAATTATGTCTGTGAAAAATACAACCCCCACCTGAGTATGTATTATTTCATTTTATGTTGTAAATTTTACCATTCAAACTATACAAATATGAAAGTAAGATTGAAGGAATAAACTGGGTAAGCAGTGTTCCATTTGGTTTAATTAGGAACTCTGGTGTCCTTAGTGAGAGTTGATCTGACATTTCAAAGCTATATTTGAAAGTTGTTCCTAGTTGGCATCTTCTTTTTTCCCCCCCATTCTTAATTAAGAATTTGAAGAGGTAAAAAGTATTTTTCAGGCCACCACAGTAATGATAGTATAGCAATACTTGGGAAGGGAATTTCGCAGTTGATAAAATTTTTATTTATACCATAGGCATTTGCCCCAGGCACTGATTAGATTTGTTTTCAATAGAATTCTCATCCCACCACCATAGCAGGTTCTGTGTGTTAGGTTTTAAGTATATCATATTTAAACTGCTTCTTTACATGATGTAGTCACATAGGTTTGTGATAAATTGTTTGTGAAACTGAAATCTAGACATGACTAAATCAGATTTTGCTTTCTCTTAAATTTTGTTTTTCCTGTTTGTATTAGTATTTGTGAAAAATGGATGGTAATTATTACCTGTGGTGAGTTGTAAATGGCAAGAGCATTCAAATTTGGATTTGAAAATCAGATAGACCTGGTTTTGAATCTTGACTTTGCCCCCTAATAGGTACATTACCTTAGACAAACATAGTATATCCAAATAACTTAACATCTCTTATTTAGTAAGTATCCTGCAGTGGTTGTTTATATTGTCACCATCTTGCAAGGTTTAGAATTGTATGGGTTGATAATACCTAGTAAAATCAGGGATGTGAATGATGAAAAGAGACTAAATCTATTGCTACTATCTGAAGTTTTTTTATTTTTTTCACTTTAGCAACTTTTATCTAAATGCCCTTGGAAGGAGTACAAGTCTGACTCTGGAAAGCCTTATTATTACAATTCTCAAACAAAAGAATCTCGCTGGGCCAAACCTAAAGAACTTGAAGATCTTGAAGGTAAAACAGGGAAAAATAATTTTTAATGTTCCTTTTTATATATGTGTGTTATTCACATTGGATCAGTCCTTCATAAATAGGATTGTTCAATCAAAGGCCTTATTTTTATAAATTAAGTGATTAGAATGTTTTAAATGGTGTAA
Organism: Moschus berezovskii; assembly: GCF_049115385.1. Taxonomy (NCBI): domain Eukaryota; kingdom Metazoa; phylum Chordata; class Mammalia; order Artiodactyla; family Moschidae; genus Moschus; species Moschus berezovskii. Next base: position 94,724,477 of record NC_142461.1, on the reverse strand, counting down.
CAGTTTTATGGGCTCTTATTTTCTTGTTGCTCTAGATCTCAGTTCTATAGATTTTAAATAGATTTTTATTTGATTTGATTCCACTGAAACTAGGATACCAGAATACCATTGTTGCTGGAAGTCTTATTACAAAATCAAACCTGCATGGTGAGCTGCTTTGATAATTCATTTTCTGTCATTATTTAACATTTAGAGTATGTCACTAATGTTCACTAACCATAATTGGATAAATCTGCAGTGAGAAATTTCTAATTAAAAAAATTCCTTTCATTTAAGGGTTATATTATAAATGAGCTTGTAGTTTTTAACATTGTACTTGGACTTTCTTTTTTTAAACAAAAGCGTCATCCGATAATTAAACATAGACATCATATACAATATTTCTAAAGACAGCTGTGAGTGTTGGTGCATACATGGAATATGTGACTTAACTCATTTAGCAGATAGAGAACCTTGAACTCTTTTATCAGTTTCAATTTTGTTAACATATTGTCAGACTCTGCATTTGATTTGATTTGATTTTTGATTTGATTTTAAAAATAAAATATCTTTATTTTATTTGATTTTATTTTAGCACAACATGGCAAAACAGCCTTTATTTTTATTATTAAAAATGCCATGCCTCACAGAAGGAGAATATTCTAGCATCCTCAACTATTCAGAACATTCCTGCAAATCTATTATTACCTAATATGAAAACCTAGGACTTAAAATAGATTATGGGTAGGAATTGAGAATTTATTTTTTACTCTGACTTCTAATAGAATCTGGTGTCATAATCTATATCCGGTTAGAAAAAACAAATTATAGGAGAATGGGACTGTTTGGAACATAAGATGACATCTGACAGGAAAGAGAATAAGCATTTCTTAAAGGCACTGTGATCTTATGTCTATTTAACTTTTCCCTGTGTCACCTCATTAGCTTGGATGATCATTTTATCTGAAGAATTTAATTAGTAGTGATAACCCCTTTAGTATGTTTTGTCAGCCATTCTAAACATATTTCCTTTCAAAGGGGACAAGTTTCAAAATTATTTTCATGGAGTTAAGCTTATATTATCATTTACATGGAGCACCTCATTCCCTAATAATATGAATAAATGAGATATCTTTGTTACCTGTAAAGAAAAATTAACTAGATTGAAATCTGAAATACTGAGTGAAGATCTTTAAAGCTCAATTTATATTTCTGTACTAGCATTGGCAAATAATACTATTGTAGATAGGTAGATTCCCACTTCATTCATGTAAGGAACGTCCAGCTCATTTCTGATATAACCCTACTACAAATAGTTGGTGTGCATAACTATCTACCTGTCAATGCTAGTATATATGTGCTGGAATTTCATAACATATATTTGATCCCATTTTGAATTTAGTGTCTTGAAGAAAAGCAAATGGTTTTATCCCTGAGGAAAATGTTATTTTATTCCAGAATTATGCAGATACTTTGAGGGTGTTTTTGCAGTAGCCAGCAGCCTTTGAGAAGGTAGAATTGTGGGAAGAAGCTCTCCTAAAACCTACTGTTATTTAAAATTTGTTTTTATTCTTTAATTTCTGGCCTGGGATTTATAGAGCACTTGCACTGTAAATGTAGTGTTTGTTTTTTTAAGGCTGGTAAATTAAATCTTACTGTATGGAACTTTTAATCTCCTTTTAAAGTTGTTTTCAGTGATTGTATTTAAAAACTATGTAGTGTTTATAACTTTTCTTTTTTTCTTTTTAATAGCAATGATCAAAGCTGAAGAAAGCAGGTAAGCAGTTTTGGACATCAGTACATATTTATAAATTTATAGCATCCTCCTATAACATCCTTGTTTTAATTGTCTGTGTAAATAGTATTTAACATGGTAGGCCTGATAGTTTGATATCTTTGGAGGATTTGGGACAGGGGAAGAGATGTACTCAAGATACACACATGATGCTCCTAGACAGTTATTTGAATTTGGACTACATCCTTACCAAATTAAGTCCAGAATTTGATTTTGGTTAATTTGAGAACAGATGAAATATTTTATCTATCTCTTCCTTTACCCAGATTTTCCTTTCAGTGGGTAAAATAAATAAAATTTAAAGAAATTTACAATAAAAGTCAAATTTTAAGGCATAATACAATCTGATAGGACATTTTGTAAATGAAAATGATTATTGGTTTTGGAAATGCAGAGTGTTACATCAGTGCATTATATGTTATCACAAATGTTTGCCAAATTAAAGAAATTCTGTTTCATACTGTGGTTTTAATCTTTTTAGATGGCTTAGTTTGGCAATACTGCCCTTTTTCCCTTTAGTTTCTCTTTTTCATTTGATTTTATAATAATTTAAAACAAACTTTGTGTTTGCAATTATTTGTATTGAACTGACCAGTTTTCTCTTTTTTAAATATATAGTAAACAAGAAGAGTGCACCACAGCATCAGCAGCCCCAGTTCCTACAACAGAAATTCCAACCACAATGAGCACCATGGCTGCTGCAGAAGCAGCAGCTGCTGTTGTTGCAGCAGCAGCCGCGGCAGCAGCAGCTGCTGCTGCAGCCAATGCCAGTGCTTCCACTTCTGCCTCTAGTACTGTCAGTGGAACTGTTCCAGTCGTTCCTGAGCCTGAGGTTACTTCGATTGTTGCTACTGTTGTAGATAATGAAAATACGGTAACAATTTCTACTGAAGAACAAGCACAGCTTACTAGTACCCCTTCTGTTCAGGATCAAAGTGAAGTGTCTAGTAATACTGGAGAAGAAACATCTAAGCAGGAAACTGTAGCTGAGTAAGTCTAGTAACTTGTTTTCTATGAACATTAAGTAATCTACTAGTAGATGTTTAGGCCTTTTAGAGTGATATTCTTTTACATGTTTGTACTTATCCTATTTTTTCACAGTAACTTTTCACATTTTTAACAAACAGTTGTTTTCTGCTTCCCTTTTTCTGTTTCCTTATAGTGCTTGAGTCATTAAACTTGATTTCAATTACTTATAGATCATTTTACAGCTGGTAATTTTTGGCCATGTTGTTTCCAATATTTTTGATAACTTTATTCCAAACTAACATTGGGATGACTTAATTGTATTTTGGGTGTGATTCAGAGGGTGTGAGTTAATTATATTTTTTGTTAGTGTGTACTCCATAATCTTCCCCTATACGTTCAGCTTAACTATGGGGAATTGAGGTGTTTTTGTTTGTTTGTTTTCTGGTGTGTTTTTTCCCAGCATTTTCTTCTGTAAAGGAAGAAATGTTAAGATTATACAACTTTTCGTAAAGATGGCTCAACCAAATATAGTTGATAATTCTTGGGTAATTCTTTTCTGTTTGAGATCGCTGTTTGGCAGACTTTTTTATAAACCTTCAAAGCGTATACTTTTGGTTTCACGGGTCATATAGTGTGTCACAGTGACTCACTCAGTTCTGCTGAGGCAGTAGCCAATCAGCCATAATCAATATGCAAACTCTTGAGCAGGGTCATGTTCTGATAAAGCTATATTTACAGAAATTGCCAGCAGGCTGGATTTGGCCTCGGGGGTCATAGTTTGCCAACCTCTCTTTAGATTGATCTCTACATCTTATTTTATGCACACTTGCCCAAAGCCTGTTACTCAGACACAAAAATAAGAGCATTGAGTAAGTTTTATAAGCCATTAAAAAGTATAAATTTGTGGACTAGTGAAAATAGTGTTATAGTGTAAATGTTTATTTTGGCCTTTGTGCAAGGTCTTAATAACTGAATGTTAGAGAAAATATATACTAGTATTTGTGTTCCATTAAATGTGTCTCTTATAGATGAGTTTATTCTAAAATTGTCAAATTTTGCCTAAATATCAAAGAGTAATTAAAACATTTTCCAAAGTAAAGCAAGTGTTTTTTTAAATTATAAACACCGTGTATAAATCTTTCTTTAGTTTTACTCCCAAAAAAGAAGAGGAAGAAAGCCAACCAGCAAAAAAAACATATACTTGGAATACGAAAGAGGAGGCAAAGCAAGCATTTAAAGAATTATTAAAAGAAAAGGTATTTATATTGTAGATTTTTATATGATATATAGTAAGTAATAAATGAAATTATCCTCTAATGCAGTTAGTACCTGATGCTTTTATTAAAATACTAATCCTGTCAATAGCTTTGACTGAAAATGAACTAAATTTTTTTTTAACTTTTTTTTTTAAAACTTCCAACCAAAAAAATGTATATGGTACTACAAAGCACATTCCACTTCAGCCTTTACTCTAAAGCTTTTATTCATAAGTTTTCTGTCTTCTAATCAGTAGTCTTAAGAAAGTATTAATGTATTCATGGGCTGTTTAAATTTCAGTTTTAAGTTTTCTTTTTAATCTGTAGACTGTTACACACATTTGCCTTGTGTCAATAAATTATTTTTTAAACCTTTTTTAAAACTCCTGCAAAGGGAAGTTCTTGATGTTTGCAGTGAGTATTATACTTTGTTCTCTGTTGTATGACTTACTGTTTTGTGTGAAATTTTAACTTTTCATTAAATGATTTTCAGCGTGTACCATCTAATGCTTCATGGGAGCAAGCTATGAAAATGATCATTAATGATCCACGATATAGGTAATACTTTGGTTTTTTGTTTACTTTTTACTTTGAGCAAAGTAAGCCTAGAGAATTTAAATTGTGTTAAATAATGTAACTTTATTCCCATTGATCTTCTTGTTATTTTGAATACCAATAATAGAGTTGCTTTATTTCTGATAAGAACGAAAAGTTAAAAGGGTTTGTCACACAATGTGGTCACCCTTTTATAGATATTAGAATTAATTTTTAAAGTAGAAATTATTTTCTGTGTTTGGTAACTTACTCACATTTTCTTAATTTTTTTCAAGACAGTAACATTTGATTATCTTCATTTACTCTTACATGATTTTTTTTTTGTTTAGTGCGTTAGCGAAGTTGAGTGAAAAAAAGCAGGCCTTTAATGCTTATAAAGTCCAAACAGAGAAAGAAGAAAAAGAAGAAGCAAGATCCAAATACAAAGAGGCTAAGGAATCCTTCCAGCGTTTTCTTGAAAATCATGAGAAAATGACTTCCACAACTAGATACAAGTAAGATTTTTGCTGATTATGTTGTATGTTTACTGTACTGTTTCCATGGTAGACTTTTTGCTAGGTACAATAACTAATCCAGAGTAGATGCTCATTAAATAAAGCTTAAGTGATTGTGAATGTGGTAGTTTCATAAAATAAAAGATAAATCAATAGTAAGTGTGGAATATATAGGACTTAGTTGTTAATTAGGGACTACAACAAAAAGAAGACTTTTATTTAATAATGAAATGTTGATTCCTTTCTCCTTAATATAAGAGTTCAATTATTTTTGTATTTGTGGAATAGAAATGGGCCTTTTTTATTATGTGTAGCATTTTTGAAAATTTACATTTATGTAGCATTCTTCATTTTTGAGTGCTTTATTATTTAAGATTGTAATTAAGTATTAACATCTTTGCAGTGAGGTACTGAGTTCATTTTCTGTATATTTTTATTTTCCTCACTCTTGTGGAAAAGCCTTACTGAAAAACTCTTCATTTCTTTAAGTAGTCATATTTTATCTGTTAACTAAATTTCTTAGAGTTTGTTGAAGTCTGTAATTTTGTTCTATGGGTCGTTTGGTAGTCTCTGTAGCTGCCTTAAGAAATAGAAATAGTCCTAACTGCAAAACATTGCTCAATTGGTATTATCCCCACTGTCTCTAAGGAGAAATCAAGACTTAAGCTGTCTTGTATTTTCTTAATTACCAAGAATTATGAACTTAAGAGTGGAAGAGTGTTCATCTGGTGGTGGTAAATTTAGAATAAAATTTAAATGGTTTAAAATTACTTTTTATGGTATAATACAGAAACATTTAGTCTTTTTAACAAACAGAAAAGCAGAGCAAATGTTTGGAGAGATGGAAGTCTGGAATGCAATATCAGAACGTGATCGTCTTGAAATCTATGAAGATGTTTTATTCTTTCTTTCAAAAAAAGAAAAGGTATTATTCACTGTTAACAGTATTTATAGATTGAACAACATGTTTCTTGTTTAGGAGTTACTTTATAACTTGTTCATTCTTGTTGGTTTATCTCCAGTATATGGTGCTGTAGATCTGTTTATTAGAAGTTAAGTTAAAAAATAGATAGCTCTTGGATTTTCTTGGTGGTCCAGTGGTTAAGAATCCACCAGCCAGTTCAGGGGATATGCATTCAGTGCCTGTCAGGGAAGATCCCACATGCCACAGGGCAACTAAGTCTTTGCCACAGCTACTGAAGTAGCTGATACCTAGATTGTCATTAATTGCCTGTCTTATGCCCACTTAGAAAATGCTTTTTTTTTTTTTTAGCTTGTTTGGGTTTAGAAAATACTATTTTTCCTTACAAGGCATTAATTTATGATTATTTTAAAAGAACGGCAGTACTGTGTAATTGTTACCATTAAAATGTATTTGTAGGGTAGTGTTTTTAAAATACTGGAATACTGTCCCGCAAATACATTTAGTTTTGCTCATGTCTATTTTATTATGCACTAAGTTGTATGTTATCCAGTTTTCCAGGAGACTTATAGAAATGTAAGTATTATTAACAAAAATTTGAACATAACTGAAAGTGGTTGAATACATTATCATTTACCTGTTATGTGATTTGTCTGCAGTAACTTTTGTTTGGACAGTGTCTACAATACATAGTTGTGGGAAGAGAGATTTTGTGAGGGGGAGAGGGAGTTCCAGGTTAGTCTTAGAAGAGAAGTTAAAAAAAATTGAAAGTAAGAGAGAAGCAGTTAGGCAAGAGTACTGAAAAGATAAAGAGTGTTGAAATTTAAAGTAAATGGGTAGCGTTTAAAATTTGGACATCAGAATGTGAAGAAACTTTCACTGATTGCATTTCATACGTCATGCTTTATTTGAATGTTAAAACGTATATTCATATTTTTTACTTAGGAGCAAGCAAAGCAGTTGCGAAAGAGAAATTGGGAAGCCTTAAAAAACATACTTGACAACATGGCTAATGTGACATATTCTACTACTTGGTCTGAAGCCCAGCAGTATCTGATGGATAATCCAACTTTTGCAGAAGATGAGGAATTACAGAGTAAGAGTTACAACAAAGTGGAAGGAATAGTTTTTAAACAGTTGTCCAGCAGGGAAAATTGGTCACTTTTTTTTTTTTTTTAAATGAGATCACTAACTGAATTTTGCATAATTGTTTGTCCATTCCTGAAAAGTTGTTTGTTTCCAGATAGGATATTTCTTTCTGAGTTTTGTGATTCAATACAAAATATTTTTCCCAAAATCTGAAGTTAGCTTTATCAAGTATAACTGAAATATGTTTACTAGGTCAAACCTGAAATTGTGCCTTGCAATTTATTTGTAATTTAATGGGAACTAAATTAGTGACCAGATTTATCATGCTGTGCTCTTGAGGTAATGGGTTTATAGAGATTCTCCAAAGGCAAAAAAAAAAAAAAAAATGTATTAGTATTATCTTGTAGTAAGCTTCCCTAAGGTCTGTCTTATTTTTGACCTACCTAGTTGCTTATTAAATTACAGCTTTCTTGATTACCCTTTTGAATACCATACTTAAGTAGGTTTGAGGGAAGGCATAGAATTTTATACTTGAAAAGCTCTTTGGGTAATTCTGATATTGCTAACCAATTTATCACAACAATTCTATTTTCATTATTTGTGTCATATGTCTTTTCTCAGTTTCATCCTTGAATTCAGAGTATGTTTTAATGAAGTCTTCTGGAAATTTTCCATGTGGAAATTCCCTGACAGTTAAGTGGTTAGGACTCTGCTCTTCCACTGCAGGGGGCGTGGGTATGATCCCTGAATCAGGGAGCTATAGACTTAAAAATTAGTGACCACCTAGAAGTTGAGAGTTATGTTTTATTTGGTGGAAATTTTTAGGATTTCAGTTCAAGCCCAGTTCAGTTCAGTTCAGTCGCTCAGTCATGTCCGACTCTTTGTGACCCCATGAATCACAGCACGCCAGGCCTCCCTGTCCATCACCAACTCCCAGAGTTTGCTCAAACTCATGTCCATTGAGTTGGTGATGCCATCCAGCCATCTCATTCTCTGTTGTCCCCTTCTCCTCCTGCCCCCAATCCCTCCCAGCATCAAGAGTCTTTTCCAGTGAGTCAGCTCTTCGCATGAGGTGGCCAAAGTACTGGAGTTTTAGCTTTAGCATCAGTCCTTCCAATGAACACCCAGGACTGATCTCCTTTAGAATGGACTAGTTGGGTCTTCTTGCAGTCCAAGGGACTCTCAAGAGTCTTCTCCAACACCACAGTTCAAAAGCATCAATTCTTCGGCGATCAGCTTTCTTCACAGTCCAACTCTCACATCCATACATAGCCACTGGAAAAACCATAGCCTTGACTAGACGGACCTTGTTTGGCAAAGTAATGTCTCTGCTTTTGGCATCTCAAGTAACCATGAGAAGACTGCTCTGAGGAGGCAAGAGGAGGAGCCAGGATATATAGACGTTTTATAACAAGGGCAGGTAGTCTGAAAGTCAGAAAACGATGATTAATTAAAGGAAGCCAGATACTTCAAGGAATTTAGCAGTTTAGCACTTTTCTATGCTTGGGAAGGTGCAAGTGTCTGGGCTCACTGAAATCATTCCTTTAATATGCATCTCAGCTCTCTGGGGCCAGTATCCTGTGTTTTTTTCCCCCACATCCTGAGCTTCCATGGGACTCAGTTTAGGGAGTGGTTGCAGCCTAATGGCTACCAGATTGCAGATATTCTTCTCTTTCCTGAGTGCCCTTAGGGCCCGCATTGGAGGGTGCAATTGCTGATGACTGTTAAATCCTTGTTTACTAATAATGGCCAGAAATACTTCATATTTCAGAACTAAGATCCTGAAAGCTGTGCACACAGCCATAAAGAAATAAATTAAAGATCAAGAAATAATTGGATAAATAAAAAGTTTTCCTTAAACATTTCCTATTTAAAAGTTATATTTGACTTTAAATACAGGTATTCTGATAATAAAGTGAATTTGAACTTTGTAGGGAGTTAATGCAAATAAATCTTTCTTTACTGATATTTGATGTTTTAATTTTTTATAACTGATAAAAATTTTAGATATGGATAAAGAAGATGCATTAATTTGCTTTGAGGAACACATTCGGGCTTTAGAAAAGGAAGAGGAAGAAGAAAAACAAAAGAGTTTGCTTCGTGAAAGGAGACGACAGCGTAAAAATAGAGAATCTTTTCAGGTAGTTTTAAAAGCTCTGTTTTTCAGCTTAATTTTGTAATATGGTTAATGATCTTTAATGGTGATATAAGCAATTTTGAGAATCCTGGTCTCAAATCATTAACTTGGGCTTTGCAGAGGATCCATAGACATTTAATTCTTAAATTATACAGTTAGTTATGAATCCACTTAAGGAGAGTAGCCATTCCAGACAAGAGGAACACAGAAGGCTATAGCAGATTTGGTATTTAAAGTGAACACTGATAGGTATAGTTTCACTCAGGAAAGAGGAATCGATAGCATAAGGGAGGACTGAAAATAAAACGTGTGATGAGTCATTAGTACTAATTCATTTTTAGGTCTTTAAAGAACTGTAGGGAATGCTGTGGTATTCTTTTGAGGATGGGCCATAATTCTTAAACACTATACAGAGGAGCTAAAATTACAGGTTCTTTGTATAGCCTTATTTTGAATCTATGTCATGTTTTAATTACTGTATCTCTTTCATTAATTCCTGTATTAGGATAAGTGCAACTCTCCATGGTGCCAAAGATTACCAATCACCTTAAATGCCACAGCCAATAGCATTACTGCAGTCTTCATTCCATAAGAATGTAACGTTTAATACTCTTGATGGTTTTCTTTTATATTAGTAGTTTCCCAGAGGATCATTTGGAGTATTGTTAAAACCAGGGGTTGTTGAGCCTCACCCTCAGAAATTGATTCAGTAGGTCTCTTTCAAGTTGTACATAGACCTTTTAAAGGAAGTAAAGCAGCAGAGGAAGATTACTGAGCTGAATGTCTGTAGCAGAACCAATAGAACATGCTTTTGCTTGCATGTGTGCTTGTTCCGTCACCAAGTCATGTCCCCCCAAGGACTGTAGCCTGCCAGGCCCCTCTGTCCAGTTATATCAGTGGTAATCAGAAACCATGCCAGACACATACTAACGTGATACAAAGCTATATTTTAGGCTTAAGAGTCAGATTAAATATTTTAGGCTTAAGCCCAGATTAAAGGTATATAAAAATTTATGTTTAAATTATAATAGTAATATGGGAAAAAAGAAATTGGTTTTAAAGTCAGAGATGGAGGTTAAGTTCTGGTTCCCTAAACTCTATGTATTGCTTTAGTAAAGTTATATATCTTCCTCTTAGAAAAGAAAATTAAATAAAAAACAAATCTTCAGAACATATTAGGTATTGTTTAAAGGGAAAAAGTATGTTTTACAGTAAAACTGCATGTACCTTCCTTAGCCTCATTATTTGTAATAATATCCAATGTTTTGACTTTATTTGTATACATATTTATAAACTGGAAATGATCGTCTGTCTTAAGGGGCACATAAACTAAAAGTCTGTAAAAGTAATGCAGTTCTTTTGTCTGAAGTCCAAAATAGTTTCTTTATGTAAAAGCAGATTTTACTTTCATCAAAGAGCAAGTATCAGTTGCATCTGAACACATTTGTGATAACACTGGTGGAAGATTTGCTGTTTTTAACATATTTTTATTTGTGTTATACCAATATTTCCAAAGTCCTTAAAGATGGCTTTTGAATATGTTATGAGTTCGTTGTCCCTTTCCCCCAGATATTTTTAGATGAACTGCATGAACATGGACAACTGCATTCTATGTCATCTTGGATGGAGTTGTATCCAACAATTAGTTCTGACATTAGATTCACTAATATGCTTGGTCAGCCGGGTGAGATTCTTCTTTTTCTACATTTGTAGTTATGATAGTTGGAACGGGCCACAGGGAAAGGTGGTTGTGTTTGGGGCATGGGGTGTGCTTTCTTTTGTTTTATAAACAAAAAAGTAATTGCAGCTCTTTGATTAGAGCTAGCTTTTGACTTCTTTAGTTTTTTCATTAGGATCAACTGCACTTGACCTTTTCAAGTTTTATGTTGAGGATCTTAAAGCACGTTATCATGATGAAAAGAAGATAATAAAAGACATTCTGAAGGTAAATGTATATTATTAACTTTTAGTCTGGGGCATATTTTTTAAAATAATGCTATGTTCTTTTTGTTACTAATATTAACAAGATTTCTGTTTTTTAGGATAAAGGATTTGTAGTTGAAGTAAATACTACTTTTGAAGACTTTGTGGCAATAATCAGTTCAACTAAAAGATCAACCACATTAGATGCAGGAAATATTAAGCTGGCTTTTAATAGTGTAAGTTATTGTTCTTACTGTTATAAACAACTAGATTAATAAAACAGTTTTTAATACATTTGCCTAAAGATACTTAAGTTGTATGTAAACTCCTGAAATAAGGGAATGGGAATAGTATTTTAGAGAGTAGTGGACAGTGTTTCAAATAAGGTAACAGATAACATACTTGGGTGATAGTAAATTCCCTTTGCTAAAATTAATTGGCCCTTACCTTATAGATAATGGGAGAATAATGAATTTAACACAAGTTAAATTGTATTATATATATAAATATGTTTTCTGAAAGTTACTAGAAAAGGCAGAAGCCCGTGAACGTGAAAGAGAAAAAGAGGAGGCTCGGAAGATGAAACGAAAAGAATCTGCGTTTAAGAGTATGTTGAAACAAGCTACTCCTCCAATAGAATTGGATGCTGTTTGGGAAGATGTATGTATACTTATAAATTTTTCCCTTTACAGTTGAAAATAAAAATCTTTCTCATAGCTACAGAGATAAACTGAAGTTATTTGAAGATTGTGAACTCAACTGTGATGGCATTTAGGAATCCTGGAGGAATGGAAATAAAGACTGAGGGAGCTGGGCTGTCAATTTTCACTTGCTGTTTTTTTAGTTATATTGGTATATTTTTCTCAGTTTTCATATTTTTATTGCATATCTGAATTTTTCAGATCCGGGAGAGATTTGTAAAAGAGCCAGCATTTGAGGATATAACTCTAGAATCTGAAAGAAAACGAATATTTAAAGATTTTATGCATGTGCTTGAGGTAATTTTAGTTTTATCATGACTGATATATTAAAAAATATGTAAAACATTTTTTTAATCGAAGAATTTAGAATGATCAAAGTGTGTTTCCTAAACTACAGTACTTTTATACAAACGTACTTTTCTATCTGGGATGATTAGGGACTGGTTTATTCTATAGAAACTGCTTTTAAATCACACTAGGCTTGCATGAGAAGGTAAAGATCTGTTTAGTGAAGACAGTTCATGTTTCATATTTATACAGTGTTACAGAAATTCATGAATTTAGGAGTCATATGGAATGATTAATAAACCTGTAAAGAACTTAGAATCTGTAAAGCAGATAGAAAACAGTTTTAAGCATATTTCAGATGTCATACTACATTAGAGGTGTTGGAAGCTCAGGGATGTTCTGAAAAATAGTAAGTTTTTGCTAAAACGAATAATGATAAAATTATTCCACTAGCTAAATTAAGGGTATTTTGATGAAGATTTCAGATAGTCACTTATAGATAGTAAATATGCTAAATTGGCCAGTAATAATTATTGTTTGGTGCCCATGTTATGTTTTACAAATATTACATATACGAATGTAATCCTAACAGCAGCCCTGTGAAGTTACAGATGAGCAAACTGAGGCCAAGAGGAAAAGTAATTTGCTGGGAAGGGATTCCAACATAGGCTTTTCATTCTAGGGCCAGTGCTTTTACCAAATATGCTTTGCTGTCAGTTTTGAACAAACTAATACTTCACAGCAAGGTGAAGTTAGCATATACTTAAATTTGTAATGTTCATGGTCTTTAGGAATAGCAGGTAACTTAATTGTTGACAGTTTCTTTGGATTTATTATCCTTGCTAAGTGTCAGTGTTGACAACAATTTGCTCTGTTAACATGCCCCACATGTACCATATGTTGTCTCTCAGCTGCCTATAGATCTAGTGCTATTGGCTTGTAGCTCCTTTCTGCTCAGATCAGCTGCATCTGCATTACCTGTAAACGTGTTAAAAATACAGAACCTCAGGCCCCATTGGCAGAAATGTATCAGAATTATCATTGTAACAAGATTCTTAAGCACTGGAATGTACATTTAATTTTGAGACCCTTTGCTGTAGTGTAGTGTGTTAATATTTTCCCCCAGTTCAGGAATGTCCACAACAAGATTCTTTCATGATCTGTGCTGGTAAAGTGATGAGGTTATAAATGGAGCTGACGACCACATAGGGAAGAGCTGAACATACCAGAAAAGGATTTGGACCTCAAAAACGGGCCTAGAGGTAGAAAAGGAAGAAGGGTTAACAATTTGTGACATAAAAAATGAGAGTCCCTGAACCAGATTTTCCCTTTCCACTTGCTTGTAAACTGAAGCAGATTTATTTCCAAATCCTTAGATATGTTTGGGAGTAGGGAACTTTTCCTGCAGCATTTCCCCTCTCCTTCTAGCCTGATGATTGTTCTAGTAAAAGTTAAAATCCATAGAACATTTCCTTTTCTGAGTTCATGTGTAGTTAGATTGCCTTTGGATATCGTAAATTTGACTAGGAAGGGAATGCTCCTTGAAAAGAAAGTAGATTTTATAATTTAATTTCTGAGACTAACCTCCTTTCCAGATGGCTCTGGGATAATTCTTTATTTCAGTGCTGAACCTATTTCATGGACAAAAGCCACATTCATCAAATCAAATATAATTATGTTTCATTGTTTTTGAAAGTAGTATGACTGTTCTGAAGATATATACCTTTATAGAGGGAAGCAATTGTCCCCACTGTACCCACACCATTCTCATTGCTGTAAGAAGTATTTTATTAATACTTCTAAACGTGTTTAGATGTGAAATGAGTGCGTATAGGATAGTTAAAATGTTTTCTTTTAAATGATAGTAACTCTTTGCACAGTTTCAAGGTGGGGAGTATGCAAAATGAATGTGGTTTTTACTCTAAAAAGAACTTACTTGCAAAACTATTGAAAATTCTCTGTGATCTGTTATCTAAAGTGTGAGCTTTTATAAGTTTTTTTCTTTTGCCCCTGTAGCATGAATGTCAACATCATCATTCAAAGAATAAGAAGCATTCTAAGAAATCTAAAAAACATCACAGGAAGCGCTCCCGCTCTCGATCAGTAAGGAAGTTTATTTAAAATGGTACCATAAGTATATTGAAGTATTTGTTAGCATCATTATGAATAAAATTATTTGTGTTGTGTAGGGGTCAGATTCAGATGATGATGACAGCCATTCAAAGAAAAAAAGACAGCGATCAGAGTCTCGTTCTGCTTCAGAACATTCTTCTAGTGCTGAATCTGGTAAACATCTTGTAACTTGATTAAAGTCGTTGGCATATAGATGTCCTCAAATTCTGACACTTTTCTTTTCATGCTGCTTAGAGAGAAGTTATAAGAAATCAAAAAAACATAAGAAGAAAAGCAAGAAGAGAAGACATAAATCAGTAAGCAAACTCTTGATTTTATACTGCACCTAAGCTTTTGCCCTTAGCTTTATCAGTGGCAGTAGACATTTCTGCTTGGTCCTATGCAGAGTTTAGGTAAACACCTAAACTCAAGAGTTTCATAGTTGTGGTTCACCTTAATCTTGCAATAAAATCCTTTGGTGAACTTGAAACAAATAATAATAAACAGCATTAGGATTCCCACTGTAGTTTTTTATAGTAATCTTAGAGAAAGGTGTGTGTGTGTGTGTGTGGTTTTTTATAGTAATCTTAGAGAAAGGTGTGTGTGTGTGTGCGCGCGCGTTATAGCTATTGTTGAGAACCACAAGTTTAAACAACTTTCTCCTCTATTCTCGGTTCTTGGTCTTAGGTACACATCAAGATACACCTAATCTTAGGGATGAAGGTACACCTAATTTAGTGACCCATTTTTAGTGATAGTTTACCCTATCAGACTGTCATCTTTCCCATAGGAAAGACCAGCTTACTGCCATGAATCTTTGAAATGTTTTAGATTCCTTGAGGTTATCAGTTCAGATTTCACCACTCTAGGAATACATAAATTAACTGTGTTAAATGTGGGTGTTCTTAAATATTACCAATATAGGGGTTTTTTTCCTAATAGCATTTTGATAAAGTAACCATTTTAACATTGTCTTTTATTTACAAAGGACTCTCCAGAGTCAGATGCTGAAAGAGAAAAGGATAAAAAAGAAAAAGACCGGGAAGGCGAAAAAGACAGAACTAGACAAAGATCAGAATCAAAACACAAATCACCTAAGAAAAAGACTGGAAAGGATTCTGTAAGTATTTAGAATTCTTCCTCTTTGTATCTACCAGTTAGCTGCTTTTCACACAAAGTAGTTTTCTAATGTGTGTCATCATGTGTGACCCAATTTAAGCATCCTAAATTTCATATTCATTAAAAAAATAACATGGCATTCTGTCACTGTTGTTTAACCCACTAAGAAGAGATATGTTCTTCTAGCTTTGTATATTCTCATTAAGAAATGCTAATGGATGTTTTCTGCCTAATTTAAGAATGTAAAATTTAACAGATCAAAATTGGGTTTTCCCTCGATGTGGCATCGTTGTAAATCCTGTAATGTTGGCATCATTACTAAATCCAGTTTCAATAGGTAGGTTTCCAACAGCTTTTAGACATAATCATTGGGAGGGAAGAGGTGAGGGCAACTAGGGGATATTATAAGCCAAATCTAATGTTTTAATATCGAATTACATAGTCCTTAGTTTCCCCCATATGTATGTGTGTGGCAGAGCATATAACACAAACCTTCTTCACCTTGCCGTTCATGCCACAAATGCTGTGGGCTTAGCAAGTGTAATGCCTCTGAGCTACCAACTGAGAGTTTAAGCTGTGTAGGTAAGTCCTCGTCCTCCCTTAGGATTTTCTCCATCAGTGGGAATAGGGTGGAGGGGTGTTTGTTTTCAAACAGCACTGGAGAGTCTGATGCACATCTTTGGTAAGGAATGATTATTTCCTCTATACTTAGCGACTTAAGTGTCCTTTCATTAGATTAAATGGAATCCCTGAAGGGTGATGGAAAATATAGATGAACAGTCTACTTTTGAAGAGTTCCTTCTCCAGGTGTTTTATGTGGTCTTGGTTGTTTTTAAATTTTTTCAAGCCTAACTCGTCCTCATAACTCTGGGCACAGTATAATAATGCTCAAAAGATATAATACTTCAGTATAAAGCACAGGATAACCTAGATTCTGAAAAATTAGTGTAGAATACTTAGCTAGAATAACTTAAAGAACACTTAGGAAATAAACTCCCAGCTTCCATTAAATGGAAATAAGATGTTTCATATTCAGTTATGTAGAAGGAAGGAAAAGAAATGGATACTTACTATTCTCCTTGATCTACATATTAAGCTGAAAGTAAACACCACAGAAGAGTTCCATTCTGAGACATCTGTCTCCCCTGGTTACTTACTCCCCAAGTAACCGGGGAGTATTTGGTTAATTCATTAGCAGGCTTTTGGGAAAGAAATCAGTCTGTGATGCCTTAGTTTTTGTGGAAGAGAATCCATGTCAATTTTGTATTCTTTCTTCAAAGGTTCACTACTACTTACCCTTTTGAGTACTGACACAGTTGTATTCATTGTTGTTTTTCAGGGTAATTGGGATACTTCTGGCAGTGAACTGAGTGAAGGGGAATTGGAAAAGCGCAGAAGGACCCTTTTGGAGCAACTGGATGATGATCAATAAATTATACCAAATATGTTTACAGTATGATTTAAAGTCTAATTCAGACCAGGGACTCTTATTTTAAGTTCAATTGATATAACACTGGGTTTTAATTATATCACAGAAAAAAAAAAGTGCATTTAAGTATTGTTATTGTGGACTTTATAAAAGCAAAGGAAATTGAAAATAACTTTTGATTCTGTATCAAGAATCATATTTTCATACAGTCATAACTGTCTGTCTGTGACCCTTTCATAGGGCACTGCAGGATGGATTAAAGGTGGCAATTTACTGATAAATAACTGCAGGTGTCTTTACTTTATTCTAAAGTGTAAGTCATGAGGTGATTTGATTTACTTTATAGAAGTTGGATTTTGAAGATATAATGGAAAAATTTTGATATCAAGTAGTACAAAAAAAAGCACCAGCAACTGATAAACTGCTTTTTTGTGCACTACCCAACTGGTTAGACGATATGATCTTTTATGGTAAACTCAGAAATAAGTGTTCATAATGGAAACCTGGTAGACCCTTAACTATAGCAATGCTGCTCAGCACTGCTATAATAAAGCCACCATTATTTTTTATGGAACATCTGAATACATTTTGAAAAGGCTACTGTGAGGGCATTATTTTGAGGTGATGTTTAAAAAGTTAACATCAAATCAAATTGTAAATTAGCTTAAATATATTGCCTTAAGGACCTACTAAAGAATGTGCCACCAGACTTCAAGTGATGGCTGCAATATGCTTGTCTAAAACAAATCAATGTTGACTTCAGCAATTTCTTTAACAGTTTTTTTTTTTTAATCTGAACTTTCTCTTGCTTTTTTTCATTGAGGAAGTCTTTTACCTTCCCTACTCACTGAGAAGTATTGACTTCGTGGTACACATTCTAAAGCATTTCTGATTTGAATATTTTTGTACATTTTTATCAATTATTAAATCTTCTCTTCTAGTGTGTACTAGTATTTATTTCTACTGCTCAGCTCTAAAAAAAAAAAAAAGTTGTATGATTCTTTAAAGGTTAAGATACTAAACCCCTTAAATTTTGCTTTATCTAACCCACATAGCTAAGTTACTTTCCTTTTTTAATATTTAAGAATATTATAAATCATATAGGCCCCTGTATTTGTTTTTGATCTATGAATTTTCTACAGAATACTTTAAGAAAGGCAGTGGTTTAAAGCTAGAATACTTTTTACATGCTAACTTTTGAAGGTTGGTAATGTAATTTATACTATTTTCCTTCAGTGCAGGAGATTTTTTTTAAGTAAATAAGTAAATTTTAGCACATAGTCTTTGATATTACCTTAGGGTATTTTTTTATTTTGGGCACTTGGGGCAATCCTGTTTCAGGTTGGGATTTAGAAGAACAAAAAGTTCATTTTCCCTTCACCATCCTAATGAATTTGAAAGTAGGACAGACTGGGATGACTTTTCCCATCTCTGCCCACTATGTTTCAATTAAATCTAGTATCCACTCTTGAAAGCCACAGGGGAAGGCTGGGGGAGTCCTCAACTTTTCTCAATGCCAAGTCATATTTCTGCTGTGAAATATGACATGACTTTGTAGAAAGTAAAAATCACTGTCTTCAGCAAATTCAAAGCCAGTTTCTTGCTTGAGGTTAGTCTCCTATTGTATATTCTATTGTATATTAGAACCACAACATATAACAACTTTATCAACAGGCAAGTTGCCTAAGTTTCAGAGGCCCCTTCGTAATAATACTTAATATTGCTTATCATGTCAAACACTTGACCTGATATCAGAGTAAAATATGCATATGATATTGGCAGAAATACTGGTGGTGTTTCACAGAATTTAGAACCTGTAAAACTTTTAATTACTTCCATGAATCATGATTTTTTTAAAATACAACTTTAAAGTTTTTAGTTTTCCTATTAAGAAACTATTGATGTGATTTAGCATGTCCTCAACTTAACTTTCTGTATTATAGAGATACTGTCTTATCACAACTTCAGATTCCCATAAGACGGTACAAACTCGTTTCCTTATTGTTCCAACTGTGAAGATTTGACCTACAAACAAAACTAATAAGTTGTAAAGCAAATTACAACATGCTTTTTATAAAGTGTGTAATTGAAGTGACTATAATCCTGTAGTGATCCCATCAAATGGCATTAAGTTGCTAGAAAGATACTATGGCCTGGGATATAGGTGATGGGTAGATTTTATTAAAATAAGAGTTATGTGTGATTATCTTTAATCCATTTGATTAGGTTTCTAAATTTTCAGTCTAATAAAGTTGAAATGTCTTAGAATATTGGTTTTAATAGAGCTGAACAGTTACGTTCAAAATGTGTTCAAACAGAAAGCATATTTATATTCAGATAAAGGGAATTTATACTTTTCAATTAAGCCTCAGACTTAGGTACATCTAAGGGCTTATCTTCCCTCATTATCATTAATATTAATGAAATCTTGGATTAAATTCAGTAATAATTTAATATCATGCTTAATAATCAAAATCAGGACTTCAAATATTTGATGTTTTTGTTCCTTCCAGTATAAAATTCCATTATTTAATTCCTATGTGGAAAAACTGAATTGGTATAAAAAGTTAATGACCTATGAAGAATTCTTTGCACCTCTCCCAAGTGTATTTAAACAACATAAAACTTTTAAATAAAAGCAGTGGTCCCAACATTTTTAATTATAGTGATGCCATTTCATTATCATACCCAAAGGAGCGTCAACCTATCATTCATGTATTTCAACAATGAAAATAATTTTTATGCCTCCCAGTAAATCTGAAAATGCTCAAAGTATCACAGCCATTTCATCTTGATTTTTGCTAATTGCACCCCATTTACAACAATAGTATAAAAAGGATTGGCCTAGAGTAAAGCAGTCTTTTAATTCACAGTGGCAAGACTGTAAAACTTCTTGAAATACCTGTATACATTTTTCTGAAAAGAAAGTCCATAGTTTCCATTCAGTTACCAGGGGGCCTGCATCTTGTGTTAAGAATCATTTGCCTGGTTTTCTTCCAGTGTTATCAACTGAGTGCTAACCAGGCAGCTGCTTTTTTTTTTGCACCCAGATAGGGGTAACTCCTTTATTTAAGGATTATTTAAAACTTGGATACCATTTGAGAGCAGCTTCTAATCAAAGAGTACCCAGCAAAGAGTAATGAATGCACTTTTAAAAATGAGTTTATAGGGTGTTCATTATGTAACTTAAATGTAAATTGCAAAGCTAAAGAACTAAGCACTTCTAAAAGCAAAACTGAGGCAAAGCACATTAATTCCTTATATCTTAAATCAGACTTTTTCTTTTCCCTTGGGGAAGTCTCTGTCCCAGTAGCAGGTCAAATTTTCTTTTACATTTTCTAGACTCATTTTACATAAAGGAAAAGCAAAGTAACATCCCAAGTAGTTTTCATGGAAATGCGTTCTAAGTTCATAGTTTCATTCTGTGGTTCTAGTAATGGTGTATAGCAGTCTAATAATTCTTACCTTCCTTGTTCTTATCTTGCTGTTAAGTTTTTCAGCCATTTTGATGTAGGTGGTGGTCAGATTCCTTGGGGGCAAGGATTGTGTTTCACTCACTGTCTTGCAAATTAGAACAGTGCCTGGCACATAGTAGGCATTTATTGAGTGAATGTAAAATAAAATAATCAGTTGACAGATGTACTCATCCTGCATCCATGGTACTCGTCATCTGTATTAAAGGGCTTGAAAAAGCATCATTGCAATAAACCATACTGAACCCCAAACTAATTGAAGTGCACTGAAGATAAGTTCTAGTGACTGTGCCTCAGTCTTAACTGTTCCTTCAGAAATGTCCAAATGCTTACTATATGTGAGAACGTGCAACTTTTCATGTGGTTTTTGAGTAGGAAAGGCAATCCCTTGTGATGATTTGAAACATACCTTCTTTCATATCATACGCATACTTCTGTTACAAGAGTAGTGGTTTAAAGGTAGTAACTTTTGAGGAGCTAACATTTAGCTAGATCAGAGTTGATCTAAAGGCCCCAATTAGACAAAACAAAATTCCTATTTTAAGTTCTGAGAACTAATCATTTCAGGCCATTTTTGACAAACAGGTGAATAATGGTGACAGGGCATGTATGCACTTACAGTGCTACTGGAGTTGACTTACAGGTGAGTTGGGAAGGGGAAGATTTTGCTCCAGTTACCACATACTCTCCCTAGCCCTCCAGACCATACTGGGTTTCTCTCTCTGGCTTAAGTTTCTTAATTGCAGTGAATTTTTTATGCTTTTTAAAAAATCACTATAAAAAAATTTTCTGGTGAGTCAGTATGATCTAGTTCAAGGCTATCTCATCATTGTTAGTGATTGATACTTGACTGTTAATTTGATGGTAACCTAAGTTTAAGGTTGTTTGCATTTGAGGGGAACTAGCTCACCTCTGGTTTTCATTCAGACTGAAACAAAGTGACTGTCTAATCTCACATCATATTCAAACTAAGCCATTTCTTGATACCCTTCTTTTATGCTGTCTTGGGGCTATCTAAATGTGGTAATTATACTCTTTTTTTTGGTCCTGCCTGCAAACTTTTTTGGTAGGTGTTGCTCTCTTGCCTACCTCTACAACTAAACTGAAGACTTGTTCTGAAAGGTGAGTAATAACAAGGAACAAGGTTTCTACTTTGTTTGTACTTATCAGATTTTCTCTTCTGTTCATATATTG
This sequence comes from Moschus berezovskii, assembly GCF_049115385.1. Lineage (NCBI taxonomy): Eukaryota > Metazoa > Chordata > Mammalia > Artiodactyla > Moschidae > Moschus > Moschus berezovskii. The sequence goes on along the minus strand of NC_142461.1, from coordinate 94,703,042 downwards.
TTCTGATGTAAAGAACCTCAATTATATAAAAGTAGACCTTTTGTAAATAAATATAATTTATTAGAAAAATGACATCTTTTACTAAATTGGATTTGTGTCAGCTTTTTCCTTTAAGCACTCATGCAGCAGTTCTGTGCTGTGCGTTGATAGATGCCCACATTCTGTTTTCTCAATGTTAATACTTGCTTTTCTCTATAAAAAGTTAGATCAAAAAAGTATATCAACATTTGTTCATGCATTTGTTTCTTGCTTCAGTTTTGTTAGAAATAGTTGGCATATTAGTTTAGAAAAAGTGGAAGATTAATCCTTTGGCACAAAGTGGGCTGATAGTATATCTGTCTGTGCACACATTTCTGATAAAATAAAGGGCTAAGAATTTCATTTAAAATAGATGTGAATTATAAATCTAGTATTGTGAAAGTATATTTCACAGTGTAAAATTAGGTGATTCTACAAAATCCAGTATGTTGAACCAGCAGAGTCAGTGGTGGATGTCAAGTTCCATTAACCACTGAGCACTGTTGAGTGAGCAGGGTTGCTTGACATTCATTTCTGTGTCATTAGCAGTGACTTTTATTGGATTACGATACAGAGTTTTAGTCACAAAGATTGGGAGTGAAAAATAAATAGACTTACCTCTGAGTCATTAAAAAAATATTTTAAAATGGGTGCTACTGATAAATTTCCAAAACCTAACCATATCCACCTCATTTTAACTTATTCCTGTAGTTTATTCTTGAAAATATTCTGACAGAATATTAATGACCTTATTTCCTTTACCATGAGACACTTCTCCTGGTACAAAACAAACAAGAGAGTCTTACTGCTGCTGCTGCTAAGTCACTTCAGTCGTGTCCGACTCTGTGTGACCCCATAGACGGAAGCCCACCAGGCTCCCCCATCCCTGGGATTCTCCAGGCAAGAACACTGGAGTGGGTTGCCAGTTCCTTCTCCAGTGTGTGAAAGTGAAGTCGCTCAGTCGTGTCCGACTCTGCGACCCCACGGACTGCAGCCTACCAGGCTCCTCCATCCATGGGATTTTCTAGGCAATAGTACTGGAGTGGCTTGCCATTGCCTTAATTGCAAAATTTTAACTTTTTTCTGTTTTAAAAGTTTCAGCTACAAGTCTGCCTTGGGAATATTGCAAGTTTGGTTCCAGATTATCACAATAGAGACTAATTTATGCCCCTTTGTTTTTTAAGCCACTTGGACAGTTTCTTAAATTATAAATTTCTTTGCTTCCCTAAAAAAATATACTAAATGAATATACTAAGAATATACTCTGATGACTTGGAATTACAAGTATCTGTGTGTGCACGCCTGCACACACACATGCACAAGTGTTTCAGGTGCTTGGTGCCTATCTGCAGTCCACGAGTAGACTGAGTATATGCAACATCCTCATTACAACAAATATCGAGAGGGGCAGTATCTCACCAAAAAAGAGTGCTTTTTCTCTGGAAGGAATAAATTCATAACTAGGATTCTGGAGATACTAGATCTCAATGCTAAAATACTCAATAGTAAAATCTGTCTGGTTCCTACATTCTATACAGCAAGTGACCAGGAGTTTTGTAGAGGAAGGAGTTTTCCTTACATTTTACCAAATGTATTTAGGTTATGAATTCAAGCAGCAAAACATATCTGTTTCTAGAAGATAAAAGTATACATGAAACTGGCACATAACCCCCCCTAAAGTATATACTGAAAGACTACAACACAGTACAGGATAGTAGTGTAAATAGTTTATTTGCTCATATGCCATGAAAAGACCAGAAAAGTAACATGAACTGCTTTTATAAAACATTTCTAATATTGCTAAGAAGCAGGCCCATTAAGAGACAAACAGAAAAGGACATGCCAATATTATTGTCTATTTGTAGATTAATAAATAGCCCATTTTAACATATGTTCATCAGTATTGAGCTTTGGAAAACTGCTTTGTGGTAAAGGACCAACTATTTGTGTTAAATCTCATGGTCAAATCCCTCTTTTCAAAATGAAATGTTGAATGATTCAGACACAATCTTGGCATGTTCTTTTTTAAAGTACACATTATGAAAATGTGCTAGCAGGTGGCAGTTGAATCTTTTTGTAAATAGATACGCTAAAGTGAAATGTGGTAACTGATCCCTAAACTGTCCTTGAAGTTAAATATATATATTAAAAAAAAACCTATAAGTTAAAATAACATTCAGATTGTATAGCATAGGCTGATGCATTTTTAAACAATATTTACAATATTACCCAGAGGCTTAGGTGGGAATTAAAGAGAAGTGTAAAAACCATAAAAAACTGCACCGATTTTATAGCAAAATATCTGTACATTTAAAAAGAGATATATAACTACACATTATCCAAGGGAAATGGGACCTTCACCAAGGAGTTCACATGAGCACAACATAAAATAAATTCAGTGGTTAAATACTATACAATAAACTTTACAATTAATATATTGATGTACCAATAAGGTAAGCCAGAAGCAGAATGTGTGTGACGAAAATTACAAATTAGCTTCAGTCCAGTTTCTGACTTTGGATCAAGTGCCCTGCCAGAGATGAAGGAACAACAGTGGCTTTGTTGGCCATTTAGTCCCATTACATATCATTTAAGCTTAATACCAATGTAATTCAGCAATTTAATTGCAACTCCCCACAAGGTAGTCTGGGAAGTACAAGAATTTCTTAGCTCTGATGTATGATGCCAAATATATCTAATCACATCTACAAAAAGGAGGGGGGAAGCCTGCGATTGTCAGAGTGATAAGGCCAGGTTACTAACACTACTCTGCTAGCGGAAGTAATCTTGAATACTTATTCATAGAGTTAGTGAACTTCTCCCTGGCTAGCAAGGCACTGATTTCTATTCTCAGGATTGACCCATAATGGTCCTCAGAAATCCTAATACTGATTACTGAGATGTTAATTTTAGTGGTAATTAATAAACATTTGTATTTTTAAAAAGCTGCCTCTAGCTGAAGAACACAGTACTTCTAATAAGTGTTGTACAACATCTGTATGCCACTGTATGGTCTCATTCATACCAGTGAATATCTCATGAGGCATTGTGCCCCAGCACAGAAGCAGAATGTGAAATAAGCTGACTGACTTCTGTGCCACTGCAGTTACATCCTATTTGTACTTGGCTGGGGCTTGGGTATAGACAAAAGGAGTTTATCACATGACTTTTTCCTTCTTCCATGCTGCAAGCCCTTAAAAATACAAAGTTGACAGGTATGGCTAAAACAAAATTAACTTCTTAAAAAACAGCAAAGGAAGCCCACAGCAGATGCAGTCCATGTTATTTACAACTTATCAGGAAACCATGGTGGGCCATCATGGGACAATGACGATGGCAGGTAATGAATGTAATATGAAATTTATATTTTGGTTAAAAAATAACATACTGGTGTAAAAAGATACTAATCAAATCAAATCCTATTGCTTTGATTAATCTGAGCAGGTACTTCCACTTTTAGGCACTTGTTAACAAAGGTTGAAAGCAGAGCCCATCATTTAAAAATTCCTTTGTGTTTGCTAAATCTGAGCCCTTAGAATATTTTATCTATGTTCAAGGCTGCAGTTAAATGGTAGCACAGAAAGTTCACATGGACATCTTCATTCACACACCCTCTATTCACACAAGCAGGTCTCTGGTTCACATGGTCATTTCGGCACCATTAACAGAACGCAAGTTCTGGTCATCAAAGCGCCGCCTAACACTTCTCCTCACCGCATCGGCTCGTCTGTATGGTTGGTTTCTAAGATCTGTAAAGAGGAGAGCACCAATGAGAGAAGTGCAATCTATAATATCGTGTCTAAGCAAGACAAAGGCCAGCTGGCAGCCAATCAAAGCAGCTTGTGTAGAAGAGTCAGCTAATGGGCCCTTCAAACTGAGAATTTGAGCCCAAAACGTGTACTTTTGCCCTCGATATTTACAATCAAGCAAAACAGCATGTAATACTGGTGTGATTCTGGCTCTTTTATTAATACAAGTAGAGTGCTTCTGTCACTGGCCAGAGAGTCTAGCCGATGTAATTTTGAAATGTTTCTTCCATTGGGAAGTAGCTATTACTTAGTAGTCAGTTTTCTTTCTGAAAACGTGTATACCAACAATTGCAGTGAATTTTAAACTGCAAGACAAAACACAGTCTTCTATCTGAGATTTTAATTAAGGAAGGAGCTTACACTTAGTCTGCAGACACTGCTTCCATTATTCCATTAAAATGAGCTGAGGTCAGTTTATTTCGTGAATCAAATATCATAATCAACCACCGAACAAAAGCAATCACTAAATCAAAATAACATTCCATTCCTGAACATTCTTTCCTGCCACGCAAGATGGTGTTTTTCATCAGAGGAGGAAGGTCATATGGGCCCTCTTGGATTCTCCAGTTTGTACTGCCAGTAAATGGCAGGATGCCTAACAACAAAATGCTTGAATGAATCAACCACTGCACATCAGTTCAAGCAGGTTGAAGGGATGAGTGAGATGCACAAGAGGGATTTTAGTAAGCACTCTTAGTATGAAGGCATGCTTTCTTGAATAAGGCAGGTAGCCTCCATTTAATGGAGTCAGGACACACTGAAAGGAAAAAGCAGGCTTCAGACCATTTCCCCTTGTTCTGTTTAATTAGTATGTATGTCCCTTTCATCAACTTAGTATTGTTGATTTCTGTTTAGAAAAAAATACTACCTTTAGAAAGGGAAACAATAGGATTAAAACATTTCATCTTTATCCCTTCACTGCTCAGATTGAAAATGGATGAGCCACAGCTGGTCAACAGGATGTTTGGCCCATGCCATAAATTTTTAAATACATTTTCCTAGAAATTTAAACTGGGAATTAACCTGAAAACCAAGGTTTCTTGACTTCTCTTGGAAAACTGGTTTTGGGCCCATTTAATTCTCACATGGCAAAATAAGCCAGAGGTGAGTGAGTGAGTGCTCAGCTCAGTTCAGCACTGTTCCACCCCATAAGCTCCTGACTCACTGGAATTTGTGACCTTGTCCTACTCCTAAACAAGAATGGTTTTACATGCCTAATAACGTTCTCGAGCCTTTGCTTCCTCACTCAGAGTGGTAATGGAGGTCACAATTCCATTTCTGGCTCAGGATATGCAGTGACCAGCAGTTTCATGGTTCCTGAGTCCTCAGAGCAACTAGTTCTAAAAACCCTAATCCTCCTTCAAAGACTATAAATCATGTTCCCTGGCCAGGACTTGCTCTCAATTTCTTTGGGTCAAAATGGGGTTCACCGAGTAACTTAAAGGCCAAGAAGGGGTTAAGGGAAGGACAGCCTCACACCCAAAGTAAGTATAACCATCAAATACCCTTACCCAAGCCATCACACTTGAGAACATGGAAGCAGATCAAAAAGTCCAACAGAGAGGCTTAGCCTCACATCGTTGAAATGTGAGGAACAAAGACTTCTCCCTGGTCAGACTCTCACCAGTATTACCCTCAGCCAGAGATTGAAATCATTGATCTGCATACAGAGAGAGGAGGAAGCTAAGTAAAAAGTGATGCTTGCCAGCTCTGTGTATCCTCCACCACCGGTGTGCTAGAAGAAATCCTTACCCTCGAGTGAACATTTGGAAATTTAGTGATATTATTCTTCTTTAAAGCTAAACAGAAAAAAAAAACAGAAACACAAAATGATGGTTAAGTAAAAATGGGATGAAAATGGAAAGCAATTCAACTTTGTGAATAACATTCCCGGGCATGTTAGCCAACAGAAGAAGAAAGGAAGCCACACTACAAGAGGTGTTAGAGAAAACAAGGGAAGGGTGAGCATGTCTTCCCACCCAGCTCTCTGACCACCCAGATCCAAGCTGCTTTGAAGTTTGGCTCCAGAAAAACAGTCCGGCAGCAAAGCTGGCAATAAACCTTAGTCAAGTAGATGACAGTCTCTAGCCTTGTTAATAAGTACTGGTGGGTAAGCACACTGCAGAACAGGCAACAACATACCACATTCTTCATTATCTTCAGACACAGAGGAGCGTACATAACAAGTGCAATTCAGAACCGAGAATGCCACAAACTAAACATGTAACCAGTTCCATGTCAATCTCAGCATAGCAGTCAAACAGTGGCTATTTCATATACTCAAAGTATGTGTTTCCTTTGTCACTTTTCTAATCAACAGAGAAGTCCGTTCCTTATTCAGCCTCAGAAACTAAGCCCAGGCAGTTATTTCTTGGGAAAGTTTGATCATGTTTTTCTTTTATTTTCAAGAACAGTAGCATTTGCCAATAAAAGATATGCTATTAATATTTAGCCACCACCTTGACCAAAGAAGCAGATCCAGATATGAGCTCATCACAGTAGTAATGCCCTGGGTTTGACATGGAACAGAGCCACCAGTGAATAAGCATGAATGAGAAGACAATGGGGGCTCCCAAGCCTTTATATTCATTGCTTAGTTCACAGCCTTGCTCCAACAGGGAACTGCTGACAGCTGAAACTTGGTCATGACACTCAGAAGGAAAAGAAGTGAATATAAAGCTATGGATTGCCTATATCAGCTTATACAGGCCTCTAGATCTAAAGAGCTCCCTGAGTTTAGCATGTACCATGAGCTCCATCACACTGTGGATGATGGCTACGAACTACTTAAGGCAGTTGAGTCAACTTACAGCTGTGTGTACTTCACAGCTCCTTCTGTAAATCATTTTGCATCTGTAGAGCACTTTGTATTCCTGAGAGCTTGTATAGCAGTTCATTTTACTATCAAAGCAAGCTGAGCACAAAACGGTCAGTTTAATACCGATATAAATTTATTCCAACAGTAAGTGCTCAATAAACGGTAGGCACGAGTAATTATTGGTGACTGTCATTTTGTGTTGAAAGATACTAGCCTCAAAATCTTAAAAGCAACCTAGTTCATCCGCACCGTGACTCTCAAAGAAGTGTTCCATTTACCATTTTCTGAAAATTTCTATATGTAATGGTATTAATTCAACTGGCATACACCATCCCAGCCATGTGGGTTCGGGATGTATTAAAAATGCTAGTGAGTCAGCAATGGTGACTGAAATGAGAAACCATGCAGCATGAAGACAACATAAAATACAATACAATGGAGATGGCAGTTCCATGCTAGACTTGGGTAGCCCTGACACACAAACAGAGGGTCGTTAGAGGTCAAAAAACCCATAGCAACCTTTTAAGAGCATCAGGTGAGAAAAAGTAATAATTTAGTAATGGTATTCCTCAGTGAGAACAGGTTCGCAGAAAAATCGAGAGCCACGCTTGGCGGTGCGAGCAGTAAAGGGCACAGTCTTCAGCACTGCATTGAAATAACAGTCAAACAAGACAAACAGAAGAGAGTAAGAAGCCACAATCTACTGCATTAGTACATGGTTAGTGCTTTGTTAATCATACCTCGGGGAGGGGAGCAGGAAACGGGGAAGGCAATATATAATATATACCCAGGTGAGTTCAAAAAGCCTAGAAGAGTTACTCAATCTTTACTCAATCTGGGGCAGGGTTGAGTAGATCATGGAAAATAGCCCAAGCAGGAAAAAAAAAAAAAAACTGCTCCATAAACATATTTATTTACCTCCTATGGTAGATGAGGTCAGGCAAATAGAAACTGTACATTTCATGAGCCAGTGTTGCTAAGCGGGAGAAGAGGCTGATGGAAACGGAGCTCTGAGTTCTTAATGTGCCATGGCTGGATGCTCCTCTGCCTACAAGTCAACCTCATTGTGGCCTTGAAGCTACAACAGTGCTTACCCAGGGAAATCTGTTCTGGTCTTGCTCAGAGCGGAGCTTCTCGCTCCATGCACCAGAGGCAAGGAGAGATGCTAACCAAGGAAGCTTTATCTTGGAGCTTTACCAGCCACTGCAGGGTGAACACAGACACTGGCAGGCACAAAGGTACAGAACACGTGTGCACCCTGCAGACATTGGCACTCTCATCAGCCACTTACCTATTCCACTTCTCACACTGGTTTACTCTGGACAAGTAATTATTTATTGACTTCCTTTTTTAGTGATTCATTCTCCTGGTTTATTTCTTTGGGTCTGAGCTGATTAAAAACTCCTGACTTGGCCATTTTGTAATCCCTATTTTCAATGCTGACTAAGCTATTAACAAGAAATGAGAAATCAAAAGTCTTGGAGAGTTATATTTTTTATAAAAATTAGGACAATTAAGGAAATATGAATAGTGATTGGCTTTTTTTTTTTTTATTTTTAAGGAACTCTGCATTTCAGAGGTATGTGATAATGGCCATGTGGGTATTCTTGTTTTACTAAACAGACCTATCTTTCAAAGATTATATGGAAATACTTCCAAATGAAATTGCATGTCTTGGATTTGCTTCAGAATAACCCCAAGGGAACAGGTTGAAGCAGATATGTAACAAAATTGGCCATGAGCTGGAAACTACTGACTGGTAATGGGTACTAGTCTCTATTCTTCTACATCCTTTCCTCTACACTCTTGTGTAACATTTCCTACCAAAAAGTGTTAAGTATCTTGGAAGCTGAGAAACTTTAGGCAACAAACATGAAAAGGCAGTCACTTGTAGCCATGTGCCCAAATGACTGCCCCCATCATTAATAGGGAATGCAGAAACTCTGAAGAGTTGGTTTGAGCAGAAAGCATTAGGCTACAACTTAATCAGACAAGAACCAAGCTGGGTTAGGCACGGATTTCTAGCTGAGAGAATGACCATTCCTCAACCCTCTGGGCTTTTGACCTGTTGGTCCATCCTCATGAAAGCACTGATTTCCGAGCATCTTCATTTACTTTGAAAAAGTGAAAAGGCTTTCAAAGAGCATGTTGAAAAAACATGCATTTACTGTGGTTAGTACAGTATGGGTCCTGTCCATAAGTAGGCAGATGGGTAGAAGTGGCCATGAGTGAGAAAATGGAGCATGGTGACAAATCTAAGACAACAGAACATCATTAGAAGCAGGAGCCCCAGTGAATGATATTCAGGGTTCCAATGATATTGAGATACTGATTTTTCAGAGAGAATGTTGGAGTTCTTTAACAGGAGTATACAGGTTACTATAAACATACTTCAAACACTAGCATGGAGTTTCTCTGTAATTCTGCATCTGTATAAAATCAACTGAAGGACTTATAAACCCTGGACAAAAGCAGTAGCAAAATCTGTAAATGGTCCAGAAACAGTAAGGCCAGTGGGATCTCCATGGGCCACAATGAGGAAGTAGCTTTTACCTGTGATAATATCTTCAATGGCACCATCTTTTCCTTCGTATACATGTCTATTATCTTTAACTTGCCGCCTTCTTAATTCGGCAATTAATTCTTGCTGCTGCCTCTTTGATTTGTGGGAAGGAGACTGAGAAGAAAAAAGAATGGCAGAGATTAATGAGACCAACACCCACTGGAGGTCTGAGAAAATCCAAAATGGGTCTGAGCATTTTGTGACTAACAAGCCGCCTCAGTCTGAAACACAGACAGACAGCACCATCCCAACACACTGCTCAGCAGAAGAAAACTTAGGTAGTTTCTGGGTACAAAAACTTTTTCACAAAGAACACACAAAACTGGTGGCCATAGGAAGGCCGGATCCCATGGCAACAAAAGGCAGCTAGTAATAGCCACTGACTTGTTACACTTCAGTGCAGAGGATCATGATGAAAAATACTATGACCTGCCAGCCTTCATCATGATCTTCACCTATGTCGTTTCCCTCCATAGAATGCTCTCTCCCATTCCTCCTTATGAAGCCCTCCCCCTATCAAGGCCAGCACCAATGGTGACCCTGTGAAGCCTTCCCCTTCCTGGACACTTCACTGTTCAGTCAGCAGGTTACCTGGGATGGTCTCTCTGTACCTCCAACCAAGACTTAACTTACCTATCTCTATAAACTTGGAAATGCTATACAAACATGCTCTCAGCCTCATTCCAGTGATGGCTGAACAAGTAATGAGTGAACAAGCATCCATCCACCAAGTTTCCAAGCCCAGGAAGGAAGTGAAGCATGCTGTCCCAGCCTGGCTCTCTGGCCCTCTTGCCCGCGTGCCTCCATGGAGCCATCAGGACCCCGCTCACACGAGGACTATGGCTGGAGCCTGGCACATCTCACCTTTGGGTCCTGCTGCTCCAGCAGAGCTTCCTGCTCCAGGAGTTTCTCCATGAGTGCTTGTTCCTGCTTTTTCCTCAGCTCATTTTCCTCTTCTGCTTGCTGGGTGAAATCAAAAGAAACAGAAGATTATGTTGCTGGAAACGCCAGCAGTCAAGATTTTTAAAAAGTCCTTCTGAGAGGCTCCTTAGTTAGCCAGGAATTAGAGTGAAGGGAAGGTTTAGAAGCTCTACACTTTATTCCTACATATGACTCCGGGGTTTTGCTGTCAGTCTATATCACACCTCTTCAAAACTCATAGTTGAGTTTTGTGTTCACCTTTTTCAGAACATTCCTTTCCTGATGGTCCTCTCCCTACTCAGGCCGCTTCCTAGTCTTTCTCACAGATGTGTGGGGACTTCCCCTCCCTACAGTTTCTCTGAAAGGAAGGTCTCAGATTCCTCTCCTTCCGCCCATTCTTAGGGGAAAACCTCCAGCCCTGGCTGGCCTCCTGTTTCCCCAGGGGCCTCACCCGAGTGACACTCTTGGACTTCCTCCTCACTCCTTTCCAAGGGAGGCAGCGGCAAGGTTGACAGATTAGGGACAAGAAATCTAACAGGTCGACCTCAGTTCAGTCCTCTGAGCATCCTCTTTTTGGACTCCAGCCTCCCTCACCTACCTCTAATAGTCTAGCTGTGCAGTGATAAATCATCTAATTCAGGGCTGAAGTGTAAGCTCACAGAGGCATATCCTAGCCTCCAAACTAGCTTTTAGCAGTAATAAACTTTACATTTTCATCTTTGTTGCTTTTGTCTCAAGTTTCACTTCGGTTCTCATTTAGGAAGAGAAAACATCCTAAAATGCTAACATCTGCCCACCAAGTCCCTCGGTCAGTGTCAGGCCAGGCAGTTATTATCTATGAAATGTGTTAGGGCAAGTAGAACATCTGGTCGCATCCCTGCCTGACAAGTGCCTCACGGAGCCAGTGAACAGGACCCTGGGGAGAAATGATAACATGGAAGGAACATGCTAAGAAGCTCTGACCTGTGACACCCCACAGACCACCAAGGGTGGCACCTCTTCTCTTCCTCCAGAATTAGAGACCAACCAGGGCCTCTTCCCAGCTTGTATTATACATTTGTAAACAGCATATATTTTCTCTTTAGACCTTAGACTTACAATTTCTTATGTGAAGGAACATGGTCCCAGCTCATAACCAGAGCTGGCTCAAGCCATCTCTGCATGCAAGCCAGGGAGCTGCAGAGCACCTCGGTCGGCAGGCCCAGCGCCCAGCACTTCTCACTGCTCACAGCCCCTGGGATCACACACATGGACCTGGAGCTGTGCCTATGCTCACCCTCACATAAGCAAGGGGCATGCCTTCCTTCTGCTGGTCATTACCACTACACTAAGCCATGCTGAGAGAAGAGGGCTGAATAGTGGGAACCTCGTGGGTTTCAGTGAAAAGGTCCAGGGATGGTTCTCCAAAGCCATCGGGATGGTGAAGTGACTCACTGTTTCCAATCACATTTTTCAGAAATGTCCACACCCCTGTTGCATCCCTCCTTGCTCCACCATCACGCTTCTCCCTCTTCCCCCAACATCACCCCGGTGAACATGCAGGTAAGCCTGGAGAGTAGCGATTGCACTGTCTTCCTGAGCACTTGCATGTGTGCTCAGTCATGTATGACCCTTTGAGACTCCAGGGGCTGTAGCCCACCAGGTTCCTCTGTCCATGAGATTCTCCAAGCAAGAATACTGGACTGGGTTGCCATTTCCCCCTCAGGGGATCTTCTCTGCCCAGGGATCTAACCTGCGTCTCTCCTGTACCTCCTGCATTGGCAGGTGGACTCTTTACCATTACTCCATCTGGAAAGCTGAGCACTGAACTCTCATAATGCTCTCCTTGGCTTCCTTTCTCATTGGACACAGATCTGAGTTTTTCTGACACAGATCTGAGTCATGCGCTTTTTCAAAACCATGGACTCAGGGTATATGGGTCCCAGGGTATGTCACAGAGGGCCTCCCATTTAAAGGAAGGGCCATTACGGGTCCAGATAAGGAAACAGGGAACAACTATCCTTCCAAGAGCCACCTTTCAGTCAACACTTAGGGAAGTGCTGGTCCAGACACCCGCAATCGTGGGCAGGCCCAGCACAAGCAGGCTGTCCCTGACCTTGGCTATGATGCTGAGGCTCACTCCTCCTACCCCTGACCTGCTCCACAACTCCACAGGAGGCCTGGGTTTCTCAGTCCTTTGACCTGCCTGCAAGGGTGACAGTTGACGCAGCAGGATGAACAGAGAGCATGACAGTCTGAGGGCCTAAGCAGCAGGGCCAGAAACCGCATCTCGTCCTCCCCACCCAGATCTGCCGCCTGAAGGCTCTGGGGAGGCCCCTGCAGAGCTCTCGAGACTGCAATGCAGCTCCAGGAAGGCACCTGCTCAAGAAATAACGCCAGGGGAGGCTTGACAGACACCTGTTTACCTTATAGGCTTTCACAAACCGGACAAAGACGGGGAAGAAGACAGATGGGGGTGTTGTCTTGGGGTTTTCTCCAAAATACTTCACCACGTCATCAAAGGCATCCTGTGAAAAAGTGAATTTCTCTTAAATGTCATTTTTTTCAGCATTTGAACTTGGGAAAGAGCTGCACGGGCCCCTGCAACTCTCTGGCCTCTGCTCTCCCTCACCTCCCACGATTCTCCACAGCCTGTGTTTCCTCCCAACACCTGGTCAAAGGCAACCCAAAGAGGCAAGAGTGCTGCACAGCAACCTGTCCCTGGGACCTCCTGCCACTCGACACACACACACACACACACACACACACACAAATGAGGAGCTTCTCCTTTCAAGAGTGTCCTCAGGCCATGGGAGGACTCCTTAAAGTTGACCAAGTCAGAAGTGACCTTAAAAACTGGTCAGACTCCAGCTCACTGCTTCCACGCTCCTTCCAGGGGTCCCACAACAGGGACGCTCATGTCTTTGCCCGGATCCTCCTGGGACACAAGGCAGCCCCTCACACGAGAGCCAGCCCAACACGTCTGCTTCCCGGGTTCCCTTGACACAGCCTTCCCCTTCCGTAATGGTGTACAGTCCATTCTGGCTGCTTCTCAAGTATGTAACTTGACCCCCAGTGTGGCGAAAGATTTCAAGGTCAAGTCCCACAGAAACCCAACACACTGAGAACACAGCTCTGCCGAACACAGTCCAGACATGCGTTGGTTGAGGTGAATTGAATACAGGACTCATGGTAAAGGGAGCCTAGGAATGGAAGGGAACGGGGGTGGGCCTCAAGAAAAAAGGGTGAAGACCTCAAATTAGAAGAGGACAATGAGCAGGACAGGGACATCAGGTACAAATGCAGAAAGATCCTGTCCCTGCTTAGCACAGTTACATAGGGTATCTATCCTCAGCAGACAGAGGGGAATTTACCCCCCAGTCAGGACAGGACCCCAGGTGGCTTTACAAAATCCAATTCCTTCTTCTTCATGGAGGTCGGGGACACAGACACTGACCTGGGCAATCTTGGCATCGTCCTGTAGCTTCTTCAGCTTCCCCTCGTTGTTGAAGATAAACTCCTTCAACAGCGTGTTGTGGTCGTGCATGGTGTACTCCCTCTTAGTCAAGTCCATGCCCCTCTGCAGCTCCTTGACGTCCAGTAAAACATTCTCAAGGGACACTGAAGTAAAGAAAGTAGGGACACTGAAAGTAGAGTCAAGGTCACGGGGAAAGGTCAAAGCCACGATGAGTTCTCACTGGGAAGTCAACTTCTCAGTGGGCTACCAGGGTTATGCAAGAGCCTAACAGGAAAGGGAAAGGTCAAAGCCACGGTGAGTTCTCACTGGGAAGCCAACTTCTCAGTGGGCTACCAGGGTTATGCAAGAGCCTGGAATCTGGTTTCCAGTCTTCAGTGAAGAAATGCTTCAACAGGAGTAATTTACTAAGCGCTCACCATCAAGATTGCAGTAAATCCCTTACATGTGCTAATTCATTTGCACCATTTGCCCACGTCGCTGACGAGGAAAAGCAGCACGAAGAAGTTACGTGGGCTTCCTTGGGCTTCCTTAGGTCACAAGCTACGAGGTGGCAGAGATGGAATGTGGATAACAAACATGGACCCCAAATCCTGTGTTTGTTTCCAACTATCCCACTCCTCTTACTGGACATGATAACCTATTGCTTAGCCTATAGGCTCAGAGGTCCCTTAACTGACAGGCCCAAGAGCTTATCCTCTAACGCGTTGAACGCCTCTGCATTTCTAGGACTCTCCAGCAGGGGGCAGCATTTCACCTACTGAATTTCAGTTGTCCTGACCACCGGCACCCAAAGCAACCTGGAACAGCTTCTTTTCGCTAAACAACCCTTCCGTGCTTCAGAAGAGATTATGCGCAGGAATCTTTCCATCTGCAGTGTAGGCATCCTCCCAGAGTGGGTTCACCCCTGCAGCCTCCTGCAGGAGGTCTGAGCCCCACCCCCGGCTCCCCACTCCCTGACTCGGCTCTGCACAGGGAGGAATTATAGAACAATGTAGCATGTTTTTCCCTAGCTAGCCCCACAGTATGTTATTCATCTCTGACTCCTCAGTGCTTAGGCCAGTGCCAAGTACAAAGCAGGAACTCAAAAAGGTTTACTGGCTAAAGGAAGGAGTGAATGAATAAACAAGGGTGGGGTAGACTCTATGTCACACATCAACCTTAAAAACGCATTCCAGCATACATTAGGTGCAGACAAGTACTGTTTGATTCCATTATATATGAAATATCTAGAATAGTCAAATTCATAGAGTCAGAAAAGTACATTAGTAGAGGCCAGGGGTTGGGGGTGGGGTGGGGAGGGGACAAAGGATGGACAGTTAGTGTTTAATGGGGACAGAGATTCAGTTTAGGAAAGTGAAAAATTCAGGAGATGGATCATGGTGAGAGCTGCACAACACAGTGAATGTCCTTACACATTCACACCGAACAGTGCCCCTGGACTGCACGGGTGAACATAGTTAAGTGGTATTTTTCATATTACATGACTTCTACCACAGAAAAAAATAATAAAGAAATCCACATGGGCCCCCGCGTGAGAACACAAAAAACAAGTCTGTCAGAGAGCACCCTCAATCTCCCCAATCTCCTCCACTGGGGTTTTTGAAATAACACTTTAGGGGAATCTTCTTTGGGCCAAAATGAGCTATGGGAAATTTTTAAACTTGTTTTTTCTTAATTAGAAATGTGATGCTAAAACCCCTTAATTTAGACAAAGGGAAACTTGAAAGAAAATCACTCCACCAGAAGATAAATGCATATGAGAAGATAACCACCCGAGTTCAAGTTCCTTTTGTTTTGAAATTATTATTATTTATTTATTGGTGCACTAATTTCTCTTGTTGCGGAGCACAGGCTCAGTAGTATTGTGCCGTGGCTTGTGGGATCTTCCTGGACCAGAGATCAAACCCATGTCTTATGCATTTGCAGGCAGCTTCTTAAAACCACCAGACCACCGGGGGGAGTTCCTCGAGTTCTATCACTTTCTAGCCATGTATCCTTGGGCAAGGCCTTTAATCTATAAAAAATGTCAAGTTTTCTCATTTGAAACATAAAGATACTATTACCTAGTACAGAACCACAATCTCAGGGTCACTGGTGATTTATACAAGAAAATTCCCAACTGTCACAGCAAAGTAACAATGAGTATTACTGATAATTCAGGCTAAACACAAATGTTTAGAACTGCCACACCTGAGCAAGTTCAGTTCAGTTCAGTCGCTCAGTCGTGTCCGACTCTTTGCGACCCGATGGCACAAAATCTAATTAAAGAATTTGTTGGGGGGGGGGTGAATCTTAGATTCTCATTCTCTTATTTCAAATGACAGCAACAGGGAGGGACTTCCCTGGTGGTCCAGTGGTTAAGACTCCGTGCTTCCAGTGCAGAGGGGCACAGGTTTGATCCCTAGTCGGGTAACTAAGATCCCACATGCTGAGAGGCATGGCCAAAAAGTGAAAAAAAGAAAATGACAGCAACAGAATAAAAAGGGCAACAGATGGAAGAGGGAAGTCACACGAGCCCCACAGACCCGGATCTTTATAAAGAGGACACTAAGGTCACCTTCATGTCCCTGTTACTGATCCCAGGAATGGGCAGCACCGTAGCCAATGTGCTTCAGCTCAGAGCCTCTGAGATTTGAGCCTCACTTTCACAGAAGGGTTCTGAGGAGTGCTATTTACACAGGGAATGGTTCCATGACTCAAGGCATTTTTAACAGTAATGTTAAAAGCTGAAATTGAGTACCTGCAGCAGCTTTCTCCACATAATGAAGCTCATTATAAAAGAGGGACACTTGTTGATATTTTTCTTTTACAACATTGGATATATAGTGCAAAAGCGTTTGCTTTCGGTCCGTTGACTTTGTATCTAAGAGCTGAAAACCAGAGGGGACACGGGTTAGAGTAAAGATGACGTTCTCCCACTCGAATAAACACCTGCACACAGCAGCCCCAGGGGAGACGGAAAACACCCCCGCAGGAGAGCCAGCGTGGTTCTCACGTGAACCAGCTCATGGATTAGCAAGTGACAAGAGGACTTCCTGACCAGCGGATACACCCAACTTCAGAGACGACTCTAAGCATGAGAGCCATGCAGTTTCTCTCCTCACAGGAACTCCTCGTCCCTGTCCGCTCCACCGCCTCCCCGCCGCTTACAAGCAGCGAGACTCCAGGCTCAGTGCTCCCCAAGTGAAGGCCAGAGTGGGACCGAGGCTGGAACTGGCAGGTGAGCACAGGTGCGCCCCGGCAGGCAGAGGTCCTTCCCCCACAGTCCTCACATCCCACTCGGCTGCTTTTATTTCCCAACCCAAAGCAGATGTGCGATGGCCTCCTAGGGGCCAGAACTGAGACTTAATACACACGCCCTATCAAATAACCGCGCAGCCGCGGGCCAGAGACTCCACCCACTGCCCCGGAGGCTCCTGGGAAATCATGGTATCCCAAACAGCCCGGGGGACAGGACTCCACAGGGCATTTTCTCTAGTGCTATTCACACAAGTCAGGTGAATGAAAAGCAGAGCACCCTTCTCCATCCAAGAAGGGGGAAAAAAACATTTTTTTTTTTAGACAACATTGAAAAATAAAAATAAGACGCTCTAAAGAATTTCCTAATTCCATTCAACCTCTGTTAATACCTGACATACTTCCATTTGATTTCTTCTTCCATATTTTACTTAGTTAAAAATTGAATTGTATAGACAACTTATACCCTTTCTTTCCTAAACACCAAATTATCTATTCCTTTGAAAACTCTTCACAAATATTCTAACACTTGAAGGAGAGCTCATTGGATCAACTATTCTTACAGCATATTAAATCATTTCCCCAAATGTCCACTCTTTACATTGTTGCTAATTGCTTGCAATTATAAATAACAGAATCTATACTTCTGAATCCCAAGGAAAGAGTCCTAGAAATGGAAATACTGGGTCACAAAGTATGAGTATTCCTAACATTTGAAATGCCTGCTGCCAAATGGTGTTTCAGAAAATTTGTACCAACTGATCCTCCCACTAGCAGAGAATCTTCATCAAAATATCCCACCCCGCTTCCCAGAGCAGAACCTCTCTGCTCCAGGGTTTAATCTTTGCCAGCTGTTTCATCTCTCATATAACTCTTGTATTTCTTTTAACCCACTCACCAGATCTAAACTCTGAAGTTTAAATCCATAAACTGCTCCTCGTTTACTGCTATTCATATAGTTTCCAAGGGCCAAGATGATCTGTAAAGAACAAGAGAAAAGAGAAGCCCATCAGGACAGCATCTCAGGCATTCCCCAGCCGTGGAATGCAACTGACAAGTCAGCTCTTCCATACGTGCATAATGCATAAAAGGAAAACTTCACTTGCCTCCAGGATTTTCTTGAGTTTTTGGGACGACTTTATAGAGACAGATGCTGCTATAATTGAGTGCAGTTGCTAGATTCCAAGTCAAAGAAAGAAGGGGGGGGGAAAGACACATTAAAAACAGGGAACTCTAACTGAAAACTAAAAATTAACACAGAAGAAAATAGGCCTTCATTTAGAACTTAGAGCCTTAATGTTGAGATTCTATTTTTTCCTAAACATAACACATATAAGTTGTCCTGCTAGGTCTTAAATAACTATTGCATCACATGTAAGCTCTTCTCTAAATAGGAAGCATTATGAGAACTAGCTTATCATAAAATCTGTAAGCAATGAGACGTAAGAGTTAGGAGTCAACAGTGTCTTTCAATAGAATTCAACTCCTTGCCCACCATCTGTAATCATGTAATACAATTCATATTTTTAAATCAATGGAGCTAGCCAAGAACAAGAACAAAACAAAATAGCAAAGAAATACAATCACTGTGCAGAAATTCTCAGAATACAT
Organism: Moschus berezovskii; assembly: GCF_049115385.1. Taxonomy (NCBI): domain Eukaryota; kingdom Metazoa; phylum Chordata; class Mammalia; order Artiodactyla; family Moschidae; genus Moschus; species Moschus berezovskii. Next base: position 94,684,608 of record NC_142461.1, on the reverse strand, counting down.
GCTATTATAATCAGCAATTAACAAACATTTATTTAGAAACAGAACTGGGAAAGAACTATTTATGATATTCATAAGCCTCTACCAGGTTAACACAAAGGAATGAGAGATGGTTGGCTATTATTTCTACATCACCACAGTGTATTGTAACAAACTTCCAAGGAAGAAGACTCCCATGGCAAATTTAATGCTTCCAATGAAAGCCAATAAGCCTTTTCACTAAAGATATGAGATCATTTTCAGAAATGAAGTTACATTTTCAGTCTTGCTAACCCAGCCAGAGGACTGGTACTTTGAGGAGGGAACCAAATTTGAGGAAATGATATTCCTTGTTCTCTGTATTGAAGTGTCATTTGAAATCCAAAGGACATTTGCAGACACAGGAAATGGCATTCTCTGGGAAGAACAGCCACGTGGAATAGGGAAAGTCACTGTTTTCAAATTTACTTGGCATACACAGTGAGCAAAAGATGGCAAAAATAAAAATGCCATCTCGAAAGTTCTGGGAAAGCATCCTAGAGTCCATGACATGAAGTGCAATTCTGCAAGAACCATAAAAGAAAACAACAAAAAATTCTATCTCTTTGCACCCCTCCATGCCCTTGCCAGAGCTGGGCCACTCACAGGAGTCAGCATTTGAATGCTTTCAGCGAAGTTCCCGATGAAGGCCATGATGGTCATCTTCTGCATGAGCCTCTCAATTTTACTGAACTGCATCATGAACCGGTCTTCATCTGACAGGTTTTCCAGGGGCTTCCGTTCCCGCTCATAGAGCCGAAGCACTTTTACCTCATTCTCAGTTGGCAAAAACCTCATCAAACATTCTACAAAGTCTACAGGCAAGGTCTTCAAGTCAAATCTGAAGACAAAAGTGGACATGTCAGTGTTAGAGAGAGAACCTCCTCCCCATCTGGTCCAGCTCATGGATGAGCTGATGTCTACAGCAGGCTGATGTCTACAGATGTGAACATGCCCCCTGGAGCTGGCTTCTGACTATGCATCAAGGACCTTCACTGGTCCTTCCTGGAAACCTGGACCACAACTGCCACACTCAGTTTCAGGCTGTTAGTAGCTCTAAGCCTCTGGAAAACACCAGTAAATGACAGTAGGAAAAAGCAGAAATAAGGCTGAACGTCTGGTAGTTACGTGATTCAAGGACATTTTTTAAGCTTGTGAAATACTGCTAATTAAAGAGATACAAATTATATGCACGATTACAGAATATCTGGTGAACTCTGTAAATGATTTCAATTATACCAGCAAGCCTGGGATATTTTTCCTTGTGTTTAGGAAAAATGCATCCAAATGCCTATAATAAATGGATGTTTCCCTTAAATGCATACATCCGTTTAAAGAATACCAGGTCTTTGTAGACATATGCTCAATGTGAATTAAAGAAGTATGTGCTACAACCTCTGTTTTATTCTCTGGACAAACTCTGTTCAGCAAAACAACAGAATTACATTTAATCATGACAAGCAAAATTAATATAGATTAAAAACCATAATGCATATTAGGTTTCAGCACCAGAAATCAGAACAGAATCTCTGATCAAAATTTACAAAATATCAATGACAAATTAGTTCCTAAAACATCTGATAACATCCTTATCATATTTGAAAGTTACCACAAGTGAAAGAGTAGGAAGATTCCTCTCACAGAAGAGTAAATAAAACCAATGCCATCTCTGAAGTTCATGGATTAACAAAAAAAGAACTAAACTTGGTTTAAAATGTTCGGAAAGTGCTAAGGAGCAACAGGAATCACATTCCTATTGTTATGAATTAAAATATGCATCTGTATCCTATTTGCATCTGGCATTGAGTTGAATCATTCCACAAATGCCATCAAATCTGTACTCAGCAAATCTGGATAAAATTCAGATACTCCACAGAAAACTGACATTTTCTCCCTTTTCTTAGCATCTGCAATACTTCTCTCAACTTTCCTTTTATGTAAGTGTTGCTGTAGGCATATGTAAGAGAGCAGACCAAGATAATAAATGATGTCATGATCCAATTGTTGTTCTTCTAAGACAATTACTCATTCTAATACGGCACCCCCATGGGCCATTTCTGGTCCATCTATTTATCCTAAATTTACTAGGATATAATCTTCCCGAATGCCCTGAACTTACACATGAATAGCTTTACAAATCTCTTCAGCAGTCTTTCCAGCTTTCCTTAAAGTGATGGCAAGATTTTTAGCCCTATTTGCTTCTAGCAATGTCACTTTGTTCGATCCTTTCTGCGTTATCTTCTGTTTGCTTGAAGAAAGATCAATGGCAGGACCTTGGGCTTTTGTCTTAAATATTTCCTCAAATTCATCCACATTTAAATCCTGGGGTGGAGAGGGATGAAATAAGCAAATTAGATTATACTTAAAAACAAAGTCAGGAAGCCACAATTTGGATAGTCTCTTAAGCATCAAAAAGGTTACTTTTTCTACCAAGTATAATACTTGTTTTTGGCCACAGTTTAACTCTATTTCACTATTTGGACAACTGATTTCAACCAGTTAATTCAATTGCCTTTCAATTACTGGCCTGTAGGGATGGCCAGGACAGACCAAAGCTATCCACCAAACCAACTAGTGGGGGTGATTATTGAGTCCTTTTATATTTACAGTTCAATAAAAGGTTTTGATGCCCTTTTATAAGTTAAAGGCAGAGATTATGTCAGAGATTGTGTCACTTTTGTCACATACAGTGAATATGTTCAGAACTATTCCATTTTATGTCACTTGTTAAACACAGTTTTAGAACTACCTTATAAAAGGGCATTCAATTTTATTCTCCTTTTCTTCTTTTACATCAAGACACTTAAAACACTAGCTTTTATTGCTGAAATGTTCCAGTTAACACAGCACCCATCCTGGCTTTGCTGCACAGAGAAGGTCCCTTGTTTCTAACCAATGAGAAAGATACCTCCAGAATTCGTTCGTCATCAATTTCGTTGAAGACTGTGCCATTGATCTGGTTTGGCTTCAGGGCAACCCAGTTAAAAACTGGCATTCTGAATTTCGTCTTGATTGGCTTCTTAATTTTCACAGCTACAGAGGTCAGAGAGAATGCAATGAAGGTTCCACCAAGACCCTTGAGAACAATCAGACAACAGTCCTTGCAGATGACACTCTAACCCTGGAGGAAGACTGGCAAGAGGTGGCCAGGTGTTTTTAAAACGGAAAACGTCATACAATGCTTTGGCCAGAGCAACTTGGGGTCTTCATTTGGCTGAATGATACAACAGTGTGTTAAAAGAGGCCTAAGCCCTGGGCTTTTTACTTGTATTTATTGTTTTAATGCAGGCAACTGGATGGCTGAAATACAGTCACAGCGTCAAGACAATGCTTAGCACAAAGTATCGGGGAGTAAAAATTATTCTTTGTGTTATTAGATAGCAGAGAGGGCAAATGCCCTGTGTCACTTGGTTTGACATGGGTGAAAGCGAGGATAATTTTGGTGTCCTAAATTTCTGGCTCTTGAATATTTATTTAAAAAAAAAAAACTTCAACAATGATCAGAGGCTGCAGATAGTATCTGCCTAAACCACCAGGAATGAAAGGTCCAGAAGGCTGCCTTTCAGCGACAGCAACACAACCCTATGGATGATTCCAGTCACAGGGATTATACTGGCTGCTGAGTTATTCCAAACAGACGAAGGGCCGTGCAAGTTCCCAAACAGAAAATGTGTAAGAAGACAAAAAGGGTGCTCAGAAATGGGGGTTTGCGTTGCTTTTGAGAGAAGGGCTGAAGTTTCTGCCTCCTCTTTCGAGGAGCAGTGTCTCCCCAGGAGTCAGCTACCTGCAACTAGAAGGTAAGAATGCATTCATCAAAAACATTGGAAACCTCTTAATAGGGAGGAAGGGTTCCATCTCTGAGGGGATGGGAGAGGAGGGGTGCTAACCCCTCTTACTTTGGGGAAATAAGCTAAAAAGATAATCCACTAAAAATTCCATTAATTAACTACACACAATAAAGAAGTCTTCCTAAACCAACTAGCAATAAATATTCACCTTACAAGTCTGTCTCAGGATGCACACCACACTATTTGGGAAGGGAGGGAGAAGAAGAAGTTCAGTCCGTGCAGAATAAAAGAAATGTAACACACAAGTGGGCTTTCACCTGGCTGCCCGCCTGACTGCAATAAAGGGGACAGACAGTGCCTCTCGTTCCTCCAGAGTTACGAAGGCCACGGAAACAGCAGGAATGTCATCTGACAGAGCCACACAGAAGCATGCAGGGACATAGAAACACAGCTTTCGCCAAACCAGGCCGTCCACCCCCAAATGTGACACCTTAGTCCCCACTGCCTGATGGTGACCATGTTTGTCAATGCTGCCCAGAAAGAACCATGTCTGCCAGGGGACAAAGGACCAGAACTTCCTCTAGTCTGGCGCCTCAACAAAGTTCAAGGAGAAGAGGTAGGGGCTGGGGGGCAGGCTGCACCTTCCTTTCATAACCTGAGGTGGCCAGGTCAGCATCACCTGTGTCCATAATCCCTCCAGGCTGTGTGACACTCCCTACAAGTCACTCCATGGGCAGCCATCCTACTTCTAACTCTTTCAGCAAGATCAGGAATAAGCCTGAGATCAGAGAACAGCCGAACAAAAAGTTCTCTTCAGAAAGGTTGTCCTGACCCTGAGGAGCTGGGGAATGGGGGGTGCGGTTAGCAGAGGAGGGGTCATTAGGTGACCCTGTACATCGCGCTCCCAGGGTTCTGGGTCTAGAAAGTGGCTGTGTGTGTGTTGGGGGGTGGGGTGGGGCAGTGGTGGTGGTCTGTGGAGACAGCCGGGCCCCAGGTGGAGGGGATGTCCAGCACCCAGCTTGCCCTTGTTCTGGTGAGGAGCTTCTCTCCCTCAGAATAAATCTAAAACCCTTCCAGAGTTGAGGTCCTGAGATCCAACTATAAAAATAAAACTAGAAATCAGTCCTCTGTCCAAGGAGAAAGGAACATGGTGCCTGAAGTCCAGGATGTCTGCCTAAAGGGCCATGACCTCTTCTACAGATTCAACTAAAACAGGGGTAGCCCTGGAACCACAACTGCCAGCCAGCACCACGCCTCCCCACAGACAGAGAGCAAATGCAATGGCGCGATGGGAGATGGGGGGATATCACGGCACAGTGCGACCCACGGGGACACATGGCAGACACTCAACACACTCAGGGAGGAACAACCTACAGAAAAGCTTGATGGGCCCGTCTTTTGTGGAAGCAGAGAGAACAAAGAAAATACAGAAAAAAAAATTAGATATGGTTAGCGTCCAGTGGCTCAGCAGTTCATATACTCTTAGCAGAGAATTCCACACTTCTGGGACACATTTCACAAGGCAGCGCAGAGCCAAAAATTCATTTCCATTCAGGCCTGCCTACACCCTTACTATTTTTTTTTTAATAATTCTTTTTTAGAAGAGAGGAAAAGATTATTTCATTACAGTGGTCCCAAACATCCATATTGACCTATACAAGGTATTCCATAATATCTGAACAATTTTTTTTTTAATGAAAAATATAATCAGCTGAACTCCCAGTTCTCATTGTGAAGTTCGAAAACACATTCTTCCAAAGAGACAGCAAAGGTTACAGACCACCTAAGGGCCTGTCATCAATGATCTGACAGAGAAACAGGCACCAAATTGATCCAACAGATTTCAGGAGCCATGCCTTACACTTGGAATGCATGCTTCACACTAATACTTTCTCTATAAAATGCAAAGAAAAGTCAATAAGATATACTTAGGGACCTCCTCCTGGTCCCCTGACTTGGTCACCAAGAACATATTTGCTGATTGCCTACTGAAGAACTAAGACAACCAGCTGCCTGTGGATCCAGGAGCCTAGTGATGTCATAGGTCTCTGGTCTCTTGGCCCTTCAGGGACATCCTGATTGTGTCTACCTTCTGGTTTCAGAAAGAGTGTGTTACTGAACACGCTGGCAGAGCGGCCAGTAGCCCAAAGCAGCCCACAAAATGGGCTACAACCACTAAGTATTAATGGTCAAATTAAGGATGAGTAATGAAAAGAGATTAAAGGCCTTGTAGAAACTGCCTGATCCCAACCTATCAAAAACTCATAAGGACCTCATAATCCTTACGTCTTGAAAAACAGAACATCTTATAGCTGTTTAAGTGGATGCTCATGGCACTAAAGAGGAGTTTCTTCAGTCCCACATCCAGTCCTTCAAACTGTACAAGAAGGGGACAACCTCCAAATGCAGCAACCCTGGCAGGAGACGTGAATGATCAGCTGAACACAGAGTCTCACTGTAAAACTGAGGCAAATCAACAGAGCCAACAGATTACAAAGATGAGGTGGGAGGAAGAACTCAGGCAAAACATTTAACCTGAGAGGCCGAGACTCATTCAGCAGGGAGCCCTGGACCTGCACACTTGGCTCTTCTCTCGGCCACAGCAGTTCTGAGGTACAAGTCGGAGCCCAGGTGAGTGGAAGTGGAGGGTGTAGCGCACATTAGGTTCTACCAGAGAGAAAGGAAGCAGAACCAAAGGAGAGACGCCGTGGTGACACGTCTCACAGTGAGCGCTCCTGGTGTACTCGTCCCTGGGCCCAGGTACGTACGGCAATGACAAGCTTCCACAACATCACTGAAAACAGCCTGTTGATGGAACAGACTCCTGCGGCCCCTTAAGAGGTTTTCTGTTTGCTCATGTTTCAAAATCCAACAGTCTCATTGTGACTTTTACTTTTGTCCTTTAACTTTTGTCCTTCAGAAGCAATAAAAGTTCTACAAGAGATCAGGAGATGAGGAAGATCTTGAAAGGTTGAAATAAGTCACTGGTTTACTGCCAACACGACTCTGAACAGGCACCTCACATGACAGTTTTATATGAACAGGGAGGGAAGTAAACACCACAGATTTGATGTAGAACAAGCTTGCTGGTGTTGAAAAGGGCTTTAGTCACTAGGATGAATTAGTCCTAATGACTGGGCAGTCCAGCTGCCGATGTCACAGACAGGCTAAGAGAGAGAGAGTAGGAGATTGCCTATAACTAAGACTGTCCTTTGGACGTGGGGTGAAAGGCTCTGAAAACCACTGCAGCCTTGGAAATGAGACCACAAGAGTGCTAGTGCATTGGAAATAAGAGACCTCACGAAGGGACTGAAACGGACGAGGAAGCAGAACTATCCAAAGTTACAGGGATGGCTCCGCAACACTCAGAGCAATTCCAAATGGCAGGGAAACACTCTGAGGGAAAACGACTTGCAGTATTTTAGAAAAGAGTAAAAATTCCTTTTCATGAGTCAAAAATAAAACTTAAGATTTCAAGACATTAGAGCAACTCTCTTGCTCTCAAGCCACAGCAGCCCCGCCTTACTTCTGATGGGGGAGGAAATCCACACCCTGTCCAGGCAGCAGGAGAACCATGCACATCATCAGGAAGCATCTCAAGGCAAGAAGATACTGCTGGTGGGATATTTCCCTTCAAAACTTAATTTCGCTATGTGAATTGTGATGTCCTCAAATGCTCGGAAGAAATGACTGGAAGCCCACATCAGGCAGTTACACAGAAAGGCATCTTCCTCTTTCGCAGATGCCACTGAAAATAACTTCAAAGAAAAGAGCCATAAGCACTGGAAGCACACATGCTGTGTCAGAGCTTGGATGGTTCTGTTTCCTGAGTCCATAAAGATCCCTAAGAAGGTAACCCATCTCTCTTCCCTTCTCTAGGGGGAGAGAGAGAAGGTGGGAAGACAGTGTGAGATTGGAACTTCCACAACAAAGGCTATTGAGAGAAAAACGCCACCCCTGCATGACAATTTCCCCTCTAGCAGCTATATTAACGGAAATGGTCTGGAAATGGTCTTACGTTAAGAGGAGACACGTGATTTTAGAAGAGACCTGGAATTGAAAGGAATGCCTCTAACTCTCTGGAATTAAAACAATCAACTACCTGTATTAAGTATCTGGTTCTTAAATTGGTGCTCTTACCTGCTAATCCTGAGTTGAAAACCACTGTGGGTGAAGACGTCCCGGGCAGCGGGGGTGCAGAGGGAGGAGGTGGGGGTGGCAAGGGAGGAGCAGGCAGGGTCTCAGCTGCAGGACCTGGGAGAGGGGGAGGAGGAGGAGGCGGGGGAGGAGGAGGCGGGGGAGGGGGAGGTGGGGGAGGGGGAGGCGGTGTTGCTGGACCATTTTGCACTGGGAAAGAAAAGGAACAAATGGGCTTTTAAAACAGAGGAATGGTTTCTCCTGCAACACGCCATGTGTCCATAAAGTAACTGAAAACAAAACATTGAAAACAATGTTTTTTTTTTCCAGACTACAAAATGTCCTCAGTGACAAATGGGGAGTATTCTACAACATATGAAATGAAAGACTTACAACCTTAATCTCAAAATGTAAAGAGTTCTTAAAAATAAATAAGAGCATGCAAACAAAAGCAGACAGAGGACATAAATTAACATTAGGTAAAATAAGAAATACAAATATCCCAATATGACCTCAGTTCTCCTGAGAAGGCTTCTTACCTGCTTCAGGTGCATCTGACGACAGAGGTAGTGGTGGGGGAGGAGGAGGCAAGGGTCCCGAGGAGGTGGCCCCCATTATTGGTCCCACGAAGTTACCCACTGCCACTTCGGACCCTGTGGGCAATGTGCCAGAAGCCACGACAGGGAGTATGGCGATGTCCCCATCCCCTTTCTTCTGAATTTTAATGGTCCCTTGTTTCTCCAGCTCATGAATCTTTTTTTCTAGGGTAGACTGTCTTTGAATGGCTTCTTCTTTCTCTTTGACCATTTTCCTTAATGTGTGAACCTGGGTATTTGCATCTTTGTAGATTTCCTGCAAAAGAGGCCATGGTCAAGAGTTTGTCTTCACGTGACATCCATATGTTTTACCATTAGACTGGCAAATTGAAGGTAAAGGAAAATGGGGGGAAAAAAGAAGAAGAAGAAAGAAAAAGGATACTTATATGCATAGAAAATCTATGGAATTAGGCCAGAACCTATAAAGTCTCATTGCTATCCACTGTTCACTGGCAATGCATGAAATACATGCATTCTAGCAATTGTTACTGTGAACGTAGTTCTTTCCTTTAATAAATACAGCTAAGTCAGTTTTCCCCACAGGTGAAGACGAAAAGGGCAGAGGTAATCCAAACATAATTTTATAGTTGACTTGGGAATATCCTGAGGGTATTCTGGTAGTACAACATGTTTTCCTTTTAGTTCTGTTAAAATTCAATTGTAACTCCTAGATACACACCAGCTAACAGAAGACAAAAGGTCCCTATATAAGACTTGGATAGAAGTCAGACTGGGATTAAAAATCTTCAAATCATGGAATAATCCACTCATAAGTAACCAGGGGCTGACTGTTTTGAATGAATATCTCTGGCCATCACAATGCCCCCTTGACCAAGCTCAGTCCAGGACAGCAATTGTTATAACATTTTTCCTTTGGTAATGCAGTTAACAAAACAGTCCAGTGCTGCCCTCCACTACTTACTTATTTCTGTCTAGGTTCTTAGCAGAAAACAAAAAAGTCACGACTTTTAATTCAAAGGCTGTCCTGGTTCCTTTTCTAAGGGGCCCACAGAGGCTCCAGTGAAAGGATTTTATGGAACTCACTCTCTCGGACTGACACACGTGATCTCTCACCACAAACCTCTAGCAGGCAGGGAAACATTCTTCACACCCTGTCTATTATTAATAATCTGAGAGTCTGAACTTGAATTGAGTCCATATGCTACAACTTTGTCTCGATGGTGTGCCAGAAAACAAATTTCCTAGAGTTAACTGTAGGACCTGTCAGAAAATCAAGCAACGCACATAGACATGATAACCATCGCATAAAATGTGCCATGTCATTAATGGGGGCATAAAAGCCAGCCATTTGCCTAAAAGCCTTCCAGGCATTTTGTTGTTTTTATGTTCAAACACATGGATGGTACCCCATAAATACCTGACCTGTAAATAAAAACAATGCTAAAGCCAAGCAGAATAGCTGGGATTATCTGATAATAAAATGGATTGATTTTACTTTTGCCTTTTTTCTCTTTTTTTTTTTTTGGTGAATGCCAGGAGGTCTTGCCTGTGTTGTGATTTCACTGTTTCCAAGGCAACCACCAAATCTGGTTTCAAGCAGAAACAAAGCAAAAAAATACAAAGAAGTGCAAGGTCTAAAAAAAATAAGTAAGTGGCATGAATTAAATCTATGCTGTGTTTTTTTTTTTTTTCAACCAAATGGGTGATCCACAGAATCCACTCAGACTTGTCCAGATGGGAAAATATTGTTGCTCCCAAAACCTGTGATAAGGAACTAGTGAACCCCTTGTATCTGATTGCACACACATATGAAGACATACTCTAACTATGAGTTACTTTCGGATTTTACCTCTGAAATGGTTCCAGCAAATACGCTACATCCATGCATCCCTCTCCTGTGACCATGTATGTGTGCATGCTAAGTCGCTTCAGTCATATGCGACTCTTTGCAACCCTGTGGACTGTAGCCCGCCAGGCTCCCATGCCCATGGGATTCTCCAAGCAAGAATAATGGAGTGGGTTGCCATTTCCTCCTCCTGGGGATCTTTCCAACCCAGGAATTGTATCCGTGTCTCCTGCATTGGCAGGCAGTTTCTTTACCACTAGTGCCACCTGGGAAACATATCCAGGTTCTATCTACTGGGATAAAGCCAGAGCTGGTTCCCCACAATGCCCATCTGGGGCAGCTGCCACCATCACACTTACTCGAACAACATCCAGCTCCTTGTTCCTCTGCATGAGCTGCTTTTCCAGTTCCACAATCTTGGACATGGCTTCATTCTCTGTGTCCTGAAGTTTTTCCGACAACTGTCAAGTTTCGAAAGGAAAGATCTGTCATGACACAGGATCACTCTGACCAGGTCCTTGGATTTTAGAAAGCGGAGCTCAGAGACATGAGGGGCCCCTCAGAGTACTACATGTGTACCCCAAGTTGTTTTCTGAAATTGTTAATATTTATAAGATGGTCCTGAATACAAACTTGTTTCTAACAGGAATTCATTTACAAGGGACCCTAAACAAAACTCATGTGTCAGCTCCTTAGTGCTTCCACATACATAGTGTGTCAATCTCCATTTCTGCAGGGGCCAGCAAGAGTAGAGAATAGTGGGTGAGGGAGGTGGACTGGTCACCTTTCCCTCCCTAAGAAAGGGCTATTAGGCAAAAGGTTTTGAAAACTGCTGACTGAGAAAAGTTGGTTGTTATCAGTTGAAAAAATACTACTGCTTATTTTGACCCAAATTATCCCAAAAAATAAAAGACATTTTGGCCATGCTTAGTTGCTTAGTCGTGTCTCACTCTTTGTGACCCCATGGACTGTAGCCCACCAGGCTCTTCTGTCCATGGGATTCTCCAGGCAAGAATACTGGCATGGGTTGCCATTTCCTTCTCCAGAGGATCTTCCAAACCCAGGGACTGAACAGACGTCTCCTGTGTCTCCTACATGGCAGGCAGATTCTTAACCCACTGAGTCACTGGGGAATTTCAATAATAAAAGTCATTTTGAAGGGGTAGTTCAAATAAACAGGTGGTTACTACAATAGCAGATTATTTAAGTAGGGTCATGCATGCAGTGCTGGCTGAGGCTTCAGAGAAAGATAGGATGAGCCATCAATGAAATAGTTACTTTTCACATAAGGCTCTAAAACTGGGTGACTTCTGATTCCTTACATCTCACTGAGAATAATAACAAGTAAAGAAAATCAGGGAGGAATGATGAGGAGGGAGAGTGGAGATTTACTGCTGACCAGGTTCAGAATACAAGATTGGGGTGGTCAAAAAGTTCATTTGGGTTTTCCTGTAACATCTTATGGAAAAACCCAAACAAACTTTTTGACCAAACCAATACATATTTTAAGAGAAGAGACAAAAAGGGGGGAAAAAAAAAAGGAAGAGCCTGTAAATTCTCTTCCTAAGCAGGTGCCAACTAAGTCAGCACAGCACTTAATAAAGGGAGAAGTTTTGGCAACTTGGTCATGAAAATTCCCCTTTTCAGACAGATGGGGAAAAGGGAATGACATGGAGCACACACATATGAAGACATACTAGGCAATACAGGGGAAAATAAATGGACTGTTCAGAGAGGAAAAACCATATCTCTCCGAAGAGAAACAATTCATTTCACAATCAAGGGCACTTTCAATCAGAATTCAGCAAAGGAATCTGGTCTTCACAGTGTTTGGGTTTTCAAGAAGTACCATATTCCTGTTCATTATACTGAGGGGACACTCCTTGAAAGAAATGGGTACATGGGAAAAGTTACTGATTTCCTTGAAAATGCTACTGTTGAGATGAATCTATTTAGAACCTAAGGACCCATGAGGCAGGAAGGTGAAGACCCACATCATAAGGTCACTGGATCAGCCTGTCCATGGCTTGCATGGACATGTTTGGTACAAGGTACTCATGTTCAGAAGAAAATACTTCACCAAACCGAAATGTATGAGTTGCATTTTCTCCCAGGTAATGCCAATCTTTTTTTTTTTTTTTAACACTGTCCTGTAATGCTTCTGTGCTTATAACTAAAAGGGAAATCTGGATGCAACAGAAAACTGAGCAGTGAATGAAGGCAAGGCAGTGAGTTTCACTTAGTTACACACCTGCCTTCTTTGAAAGAGCCCAGAATGGCTTCAGGTTGCTTTCTAGCTCAAGTTGCAGCTCATTCCTAGACTCCACATCCTTCTGTTTGCTGTCATAAAAGCCATAAAAGCTAACATCTATTCTGTTTTGCACCTAGCCAAAACTTTAGCCATTTTTCCTTTTCTGAGAGGTAGTTACATGAGAGATGTTTTCTTCCAGTTCCTCCACCCTCTCCAAGGCTGCATTCTTGGTTTCGGCATCCTCCAGAAGAGCTCCCACATCAAACACGTTGTCCAGGTAAGCCTGAATCTGTACCTGCAGTTTGTCACTCTCCGTGTGCTTCAGCTTCTAAAAAACAAAATGCAAAAGAACATGGTGTTAGCATAACTGTCAAATAGAACATAGTTACCCAACAGCCTACATATTTTTGTTTGTTCCTTCCAAAGAAGGGTTTTCTATCTCATCCTCCTTATGAGAACTCTGGAGTAATCATCTAAGAGGGTATCATCAGATTACTTTCTGGCGCTTACCCTCTCCCAAATATACACACATTTCTCCCTAATCCTTCCTGTAGATAGATTTCCCATGCAGATATATTTCAACCTAAAACATTTCTGATGCAGGTGAAATCAAGATAATAGAAAAATCATAAGGGAACAGCAGTCACAAGCAACATAAACCCCGAGGGGTATCTGTGTGGTAGAAGAGATTAGAGTGGGTGCTATCTTGCCTGGTAGTGATGATCGTTCCAGTTGGGGGTGAGGATGGGAGGTGGGAAAGACACTGACAGAGTATCTTAGCCTTGGGGACTATTTTCACTAATTGCTTGAACCCATCCTCCATAATTAGATGACTAAGACACTTGCCCAACATGAGAAGCTCATGGCTCCCAAAGCACAGGTTAGGAAGCTTTCTGCCATCCTCAGCATTCTAGGGTCAGGCATCCCAAAGGAAGTCAACCAGCTCTTAGGTAAAATTCGAGGTCGAGTAATAAATCAGTCCATCTTTTTTACAAGTACTGTAATTCATGTCTTTCCCTGGGGAGCAAGAGAGTGGTTACAATAATATCTGGCACATGGATGGATGATGCCAGTAGACAGTTACTGAACAGATAATGGTGAAGCTCCAAGCATTTATTATATGCTTACATTACTCTTATAACCACTTCTCTCTATCAAGGTTCAGCACCAAGAAGCCAGGAAGTTAGAGAAACAGAGTTTTGGCAACAATCTTACATTTTTAAGAGGAATTCTGCTCTACAAATAAAGTCTCAGGAAAATGGATTTTTCTCCTGGGTCAAATCTAGAATTCTACATTTTAGCTGTCTCGAAGAGAATATGTTCTATCTTAGTTTATAAGTCAAAAGAGGAAAAAATTTCTGAATAAGGGCAAAATCTAGAAAAGAAATGAAGCAGCAGCTTAGTGGGATTCTTCACAAGATTCACAGTAACAGGTGCTAATGTCACTACCTGTCATATCCTGTAGTCTGAAATGAGCTCTGTGCAGCCATCACAAAACTGAACCCAAAATACCATTAGGAATACACCCAACTTTCACTCAAATATTGCTACTCTCGGAGAATGTAGAGAAAAAGAATAGATGAACCCTAGTTCAAAGCAGGAAAAACTATTGAATACAATGTGCTGTCAAATATATTAGTGGGTCTTTAACAGGAAAGATTGTGAAGAAAGCTGATCGCCGAAGAATTGATGCTTTTGAACTGTGGTGCTGGAGAAGACTCTTGAGAGTCCCTTGGACTGCAAGGAGATCCAACCAGTCCATTCTAAAGGAGATCAATCCTGGGTGTTCATTGGAAGGACTGATGCTAAAGCTGAAACTGCAATACTTTGGCCACCTCATGCGACGAGTTGACTCACTGGAAAAGACTCTGATGCTGGGAAAGGTTGGGGGCAGGAGGAGAAGGGGACGACAGAGAATGAGATGGCTGGATGGCATCACCGACTCGATGGACATGAGTTTGAGTGAACTCTGAGAGCTGGTGATGGACAGGGAGGCCTGGCGTGCTGTGATTCATGGGGTCGCAAAGAGTCGGACACAACTGAGCGACTGAACTGAACTGAACTGAACAGGAAAGAAATTTAAACTTTTCAATGGAAATCTTTCATAGCTCCACCTGAGTAATCATGTACGGATGTGAGAGTTGGACCATAAAGAAAGCTGAGAGATGCAGAATTGATGCTTTCGAACTGTAGTGCTGAAGAAGACACATGAGAGACCCCTGGACAGCAAGGAGACCAAACCAGTCCATCCTAAAGGAGATCAATCCTAAATATTCATTGGAAGGACTGATGCTGAAGCTGAAGCTCCAATACTTTGGCCACCTGATGCTTAGAGCTGACTCACTGGAAAAGACCTGATGAGAAAACTGAGGGCAGGAGGAGAAGAGGCAACAGAGTATAATATATTTGGATGGCATCATCAAATGGATGATGAGTTTGAGCAAACCCCAGGAGATGGTCAAGGACAGGGGAGCCAGGTGTGCTGCAGTCCATGGGGTCACAAAGAGTCGGACATGACTGAGCAATGCAACAACAACAAATCTGAATGAAGTCTTTAGGCAACATTAGGCCAGTCTACTCAGGGGCAGCCTAGCTGGTCTGAGAAATAAGGCCATGAGCTTAAGAGTAACCAACTCAGCGATTCTACCTTTCAATAAAGTGAGGGTACCATCAGTGTAGTTCTCTGGCTTCACCCTTAACAACAATGAACTCTCCAGGTGAAATCTGGAGATGTCCAAGGGAATTACTTCTATTTTCTTCATTTCTAGAAACAGCCTTGAAACTGAGGTCAACAATTCTTGCCCTGTTGCCAGCAGTCTTTCAAATTCAGGTGAATCATTCCTTATGCAGAAGGGAAAACAAAACTGCCTAAGTGTCAAAGGACATCTGTGGACACACAGTTACTTAAGTCTATTTATTATTTTCACATCAACTTTGTTCCTAAGAGGAAGAATTTCAGGGAACCAGCTAAGCACTTCTGCAAGGGAGCAAGAGAAACTTTAGGTCTCTCTTCTCCTAAGAACTAAAAGCAGAATTTCTAAAGCCACAAACACTTTAAGCAGAATTTAACAGCTACACAAGGAAGTCTCTAGTGTCCATTTATTTCCTCATTATTTTTTGATGCTCTAAGCATTTATTCATCACTTTATGGTAGCCTTCATTTGACTCCCCGGGCCCAGATGGAGTCCCTAGAGTAACTAAGAGCACACAGTGCCCAACAGATCAGATGAAGGGTGCAGCAAGACTTGACCCAGACAGAGCTCAAAAGCAGAGGACAGCTGCACCAGGGCTCCAAGAGGTACTAAATGCTGTTGACAGAAGACAGTGTCAGGTCCCAGGAGACCTGCACGAATCCAGCTTCTCTGACAGATCACATTGCTCAGACGGGTTCCTTTAACTAGCACTACAACACCTGCCTGCATAGAGCCTTAGGTGATCTTTGGTCATTATGGAAGTGCATCTTTGAGGGTCCATGATAAATCAAGTCTCATATTGGAACCAAAGCTTAGCAGCTATACTTACATCCAAGTATTCGTCCAGGCCTAATTTGGTAAATTCATATTGGAGGTGAACTCTGAAATTCATGTCTTCTACTGAGTGGACTACAATATTAATAAACTGCATAGAGGCCACCTGAAATAAAATTGCCAACAGGTTAGAAGAGGTCCAAACTTATTTTCTCAGTGTAATCATAGGCACATACTTTCAATTTCACAAATCTAAACTCATTTACCAATTTGCTTTTCCTTTGTTTCACTGGGTCTTTAAAAATATTTTACAATTTAAAAAGATTTACAGTTTTTAAAAATGTAAAAGTTCCTATATAGCATGGGGAGCTCACTTTGATGCTGCAAGATGGCCTAGAAGGGTGGGATGGAGGCTCAAGAAGAAGCGGGTATATTTATATATAAGCTGATCCACGTTGTTGTAGAGCAGAAAGTAACACATTATAAAGCAATTACACTCTAATTAAAAATAAACTATTTAAAAAGTATTTTTTCAATGAAAATAAATTTTAAATGTGCAAAAATGAATAGTAGCACCACAATAAGATATCACTTCATATCCTCTAAGATGGCTTTAATCGATAAGACAATAACAAGTGTTGACAAATCATGAAAAAACTGGAACCCTCATCCACTGTTGATGGGGATATAAACTACTGTCAAGCAGCCACTTTGAAAAGCTTGACAGTTGTTCTAAATGTTATTCAGAGTTACCGTGTTACCCAGCAATCCCACTTCAAGATACATAATCAAGAGAAATGAAAAAATACATCCATATAAAAATGGGTACACAAATGGCCATAGTAGCATTATTCATAATAACCAAAAAGTAGGGGAAACAAAAAAATAACAATGCCCATGAATGGATGGATTTTTAAAATGTGATATATGCATACAGCAGAATATTGTATAACAATGAAAAAAATGAAGTCCTACACGTGCTACAACATGAGTGAACTTGAAAACATTATGCTAAGAAAAAAAAAGCCAGACACAAAAGACCATGTACATTATGATTCCATTCCCGTGAAATATTCAGAATGGGAACATGTGTAGACAGACAGTAGGTTAATAGTTGCCTAGGACTTGGGGTGGGAAAAATAACCACTAGTGGGTACAGAAATTCTCTGAGGGGCAACAAAATGTCCTACATTAGAGTTCAGTCATGATGGCACAACCCTAGGAATATACTAAAAATACATTGAACTGCGCACTTTAGATGTGTAAGTTGGATGGTATGTTATATCTCAGTCGTGTCCAGCTCTTTGCGACCTCACGGACTGTAGCCCGCCAGGCTCCTCTGTCCATGGATTCCCCAGGCAAGAATACTGGGGTGAGTTGCCATTCCCTTCTCCAGGGCATCTTCCCGACTCAGGGATCAAACCCAGGTCTTCTGCATTGCAGCAGATTTTTTACCTTCCAAGCCACCAAGTAAGCCCCAGTTACATCTCAGTAAAGGTATTTTTAAAAAGTCTTATAGGCATATAGAACAACCTAAGTTATTACAGGTACACTGTAAAAAAGTGACAATTATTACAGTGAAGAATATTTAAATCACCTGCAATCACAAGGTAATCTCTTCTAAAACTGTACTGGGGGACCCACCATACCAACAGAAGAGCAACAGAACTTCTATCCATTTTTCCATTTTAAACAACCAACCAGTTTCTATTCCATAAAAGTCTTGAATTTGCTACTTTCTTCCCACAACTGATCTGCCACAGAGAAAACCTGTCCCATTTAAACAACAGAAACAGAGTTTAACCTAGCTATTTTATTTTCAGCTAGGGACAGTCAGTTTATTTACAGGGACAATCTCTCTCTGATGTTCTCCCTCTATAACCACCCAGAGACTAGAAAGGAGGTGTGACAGTGGGATCCAGATTCACATTTACTCTGCAAACTGCTTCACCCTTCCTCTCTCCCCCAGGCCCTTCTTCCTTTACCTTGTTTAAATTATTGTTTATCAAGTTAGATTCTTCTTTGAGTGTATATTATCCACTGGGTATCTGTGGAAG
The DNA here is from genome assembly GCF_049115385.1 of Moschus berezovskii. Taxonomy (NCBI): domain Eukaryota; kingdom Metazoa; phylum Chordata; class Mammalia; order Artiodactyla; family Moschidae; genus Moschus; species Moschus berezovskii. The sequence goes on along the minus strand of NC_142461.1, from coordinate 94,666,490 downwards.
ACGTGTCAACTCTCTAGGTTACATGGGACTCTGTTGTGATTTACTAAAAAAATTACTTCAAGTGCTATGGTTCAATGAGCTAAAAAAGATTTTGTCACTTTTTTCTTTTGCCCACCAAAAAATACTTAGAAAGGTCTTATGCGACATCTGAGGCGTTTATATTATGTTTTAAGGGAATATGTTGTTTGGGAAGTTCGACAACTTAACTGTATTCCCAAGACAGTTTATGAAAACCCTCATTATCTGGAAAAAAAAAATATGGCTGGATTTTGGCATTTTTCTGTTACTCTTCTGAAAGCAGGTCTAAATGATCTGTTGAGTGTTATGATATGCCTAAGAGGCAACTATTTGCTAAATGGCACATGAATTGAGCACACAGTACCGATAAACTGCTGCTGCTAAGTCACTTCAGTCGTGTCCGACTCTGTGCAACCCCATAGACGGAAGCCCACCAGGCTCCCCCATCCCCGGGATTCTCCAGGCAAGAACACTGGAGTGGGTTGCCATTTCCTTCTCCAATGTGTGAAAGTGAAAAGTGAAAGTGAAGTCACTCAGTCGTGTCCGACCCTTAGCGACCCAACGGACTGCAGCCTACCAGGCTCCTCCATCCATGGGATTTTCTAGGCAAGAGTACTGGAAAGGCTTGCCATTGCCTTCTCCGACCGATAAACTAGCAGCATCTAAATAAGACTCCCAATGCATATATATGTATGAATAAATGAACTGACAGGAAATACGCTCTCACTGGTCAACAGTGCAGGTGTTCTAAAGGGCTTAACACCATTTATAATTTCAGTAGAAACTCAAATGGCAGAGGGATCTGGTATGTATGAATAAATGAGTGAAGTGGGTCATGTGTAATACAATAAGGAATGGTGTGGCCTGTGACAAACTGGCACGGTTACCTTCAGACTTAAGGAATAGGGACTACTTGGCGCCAGCAGCTTATACTCTGTAAGAACAGGGACCAAGAAGCATTACCAGAACTTATTAATTCTCAAGAAAATCTACAAATCTGTATTTTTAGGCCCAATTTCCAATTTTTTTAATGGAAGGACATCACTGTCAGACTAAACTCACAAGTCTGTATGTATGCTGGCTTCAGCCTGGAGCCTCCAGTTTACAACCTCAACTCTAAAGGAATGAACAAGTTCCTCCTATGAAGGCAGAGGAAAGAACCTGGTCAGGTGAGCAAGGGCACGGCTTCTTTACATCTTTTTCACCAGGGCCTTAAACACTCTAACAAAAATCTAAACAACAAGAACTTAAAAAGTCAATGTAAAAGTATTCCTTGTTTCAAATTTATATTTTTACCTTTTTAAAAAGTATATATACATATGCTTTATGGAGCAGAAAACCTCTATAAAAGACTTCAACCAATACTGTTTTGGGAAAGGGCCAAGGATTAGGATGCCTATGAAATTTGAGGACCCAGAAAACATCTTTCATATAAAAAGAGTTAGAAATCTGCAAAGCTACAGTTCATGTTTTATAACCACTGAAGCAATTCAAATGAAAACTGACTAACATCGTAAGCACAGGTTTTGGAAAACTTGACAACAGAAGAAGTGAACAGGCTATCTGCTCCAGGCTAGCTGGGATCTGGGAAATTAAGCCCCAGTAAAGGAAGTCCTGGGTCCAGAAGATACTGAAGTCAAATAGACTGGTTCAAAGAAAGCAGCCCTGGGTATACTCAGGGGTGACCTGGCTCTGGAAATCCTCTACAGTGGAGTCTACCTTCAGTCCAGGATTAAGACTTATGTACATAGATTCGGAGAAGGCAATGGCAAGCCACTCCAGTACTCTTGCCTAGAAAATCCCATGGATGGAGGAGCCTGGTGGGCTGAAATCCATGGGGTCGCTAAGGGTCGGATGCGACTGAGCGACTTCACTTTCACTTTTCACTTTCACACATTGGAGAAGGAAATGGCAACCCACTCCAGTGTTCTTGCCTGGAGAATCTCAGGGACGGGAGAGCCTTGTGGGCTTCCGTCTATGGGGTCACACAGAGTCGGACACGACTGAAGTGACTTAGCAGTAGCAGCAGTAGCAGTAGCAGTACATAGATTCAGAGGTGCTCAGAATCTTTTGCTTTTTGTCCCTGAGGATGAGTTATGATGCTGAATCACCTGTTCTTACATGCGATTTACCCCTCTAAGGAGAGGTGCAATACCACTGCACCCTCAGAGAACTACTAGAGCTGGTAATTAAGGGAGGAAAACACAAAATCACTGCTGTGTGTTCATTTGGGGGATATATACTACCAGGTCTACAAATCAAAGCACTTCAGTCTGGAGAAGGCCACTGGATGGGGTGTGCAAAAGGCACAATGATCCAACGCTCTTGGTTTCTACTTTAAGGATTCTTATGCAGCACTATTGACTTCTCATGGCTTCCCTGGTAGCTCAGTCGGTAAAGAATCTCCCTGCAGGGCAGAAGACCCGGGTTCAATCCCGGGGTGGGGACAATCCTGTGGAGAAGGAAATGGCAAGCCACTGCAGTATTCTCGCCTGGAAAGTCCCATGGACAAAGGAGCCTGGTGGGCTACCGTCCATGGGGTCACAAGAGTTGGACACAACTTAGTGACTAAACCTTCACCACTGACTGCTTAAGCTGGCTCCTGCAGGCATTGGTGCCAACTGTTAACTTTCTTTTCACAAATGCATGGCTTCCCCCTTTATCTGCTATAAACACAGTTGATTCTTGAACAAGATGCGTTTGAACTGTGCAAGTCAAATTTTTTTCAATAATGAAGATTAGGTGCTACATGACCCACAGTTGGTTGAACCTGCAGATGTGAAACCACGTAACCAGAGTAACCACATAACCACTGGAAGTTAACAGGAGGGTTTTCCACTGTGGGGAAAGTTGGAGTCCCCAACCCTCTGCATTGTTCAAGGGTCAACAAAAGCACTGTAACCAATAAATACTTTTGGCCTTTATGATAGAAAAAAAAAAAAAAAAAAAACCTGGAGATAAATGCCATAAGGGTCAAATACAGATGAAGAGAGCAAGTCAAATTTGAATCTATAGCATATAAAACTGTTTCCTATCCTTTGTAACATTATAATACTTACGTATATATAAATATAAGTGGACTTAAGAAATAACTGCTAAATCTGAGCTGGCTTTATTGAATGCAGCACTGAAATAACTCACCATAAAATCTATGTTATTGTCCTCATTCCTGAAATGTTCCATCAACTTCTCAAAGCGTTGTTTTTCTCCACAAACCTGAAACACACATTATCATTGTGCATGTGAAATTCCAAACGTAAGCACTCCAAAATTAGATGCAGAAATTTCAGCACTAATAATTATTTCCAGAACATCTATTTTATCCCCCTCTCACACGCTATTTACTTCTGTCCTGTTAGTTAATGCACAAGTAGCAACATGAGCCAGCACCAAAGCTCATCCTCTGTTTCTCTTACATGTTCTCTTGATGGCTTGAAATTCATACCAAATGTGCTCTTCTTTCACTGGTCACTTTTTTTGTTGCACCCATCTTTTAAGGTGGTATTCACAATCCCAGAATGTTGGTTATAGTTTTTTAAAAAATGACCACACTTTTCCTTTTTACAAAAGTACTTTTGAAACAGACATGCTAACAGATTTTTTCATAATTTTGTATTTAAATTTCTTGAGAAGCAGATTCAAAATGTGCATATTATGTCTAACATGTCTAACATGCCTAATAATTATTTTTATTTATTTTTAATAGATTGATGATTGTTTTACAATATTGGTTTTATTTCTGTCATAATTTAAGCATAAACTACAACATAAAAATTTGGGAGGCTATGTAATTCCTTCAAGATGAGGACAGAATTTTGCAGTCATTTGTGAAGTAGCACTCCAGTGGCCTGAAATACATGCATTCAGCTCGAATGAATGCTTCTGTTGAACAGGTGAAATAAGCAGATAAAATACTGTGAACTCCAAAGTCCCAATGTATTCTGCATATATGGGGAATTAAAAACATGGAGCTAAAAACACAGTCAAAGAAAGATTTGTACCAAATGACAACAACCTGGAGAATTATGCCCAAAATCAAAAGATGAACTTTAATTCTGTCAGTATCTTTGTATGCCTTTTTATTTTTGGAGCAAAGTCCTAAATCCACTAGTTTATTTCCTTACACCTTCAGACAAATGCTACCTGAACACCCATGGGCTCCTTGTTGATAGTAAGACAGTCTCTGGTATTAATATTTTACGAATTTAATTCAGGTTTCACATGCTTAGTTTTCTGATTCCCTTTGTAATCTTAGAAGTAATCAGGCCAATCCTAAAGATTTCTCCTAAAATGACATTTCATAATGCTATAATGCAGCCATTTAATTGTCATATGTTAAATTCCACGCATGTACACACACACCTACACACCCACACACACACTCTGGTGAAGAGTGTGTCCAGTGAAGGCGGAATTTTATGTCGTGCTCCCTACTCTATCCTCAGCATCTAGAACAGTGCTTAGCATGTTGTAAATTCTCAATATTTGCTGAATTGCACTGAAAAGAGGTTAAACAAGATAGTATGTTAAAATATTCTTAATGAAAGGGTAAATGATCAACTATTGCTCCCCATGATGTTTTATAATAAAACAAGAACCTTCAGACCTCTGTAGACAGGGACAAGGGTTAATCTTTACTAGTGGTTCCTGTGCCTTAACTGTGTGCTAGGAATGCTCAGTAGACTCCCTCCCCTCTGAAAACCTTCTATTCTCATAGTAAGTTAATTTTCTCAATAGACTAGACCACAGTTCACCATATTCCGATGACAATTCCCCCTTTATGTATACCCACTTTAAGAAAAAATAATTACAGAAGACAGAGGAACAGTGCATGGACCGGGTCAGAACGAAGAGAAGCAGGCTCCAGAAGGGAGAGTTTACAATGAAACCTTTAAAAGACATACATGTGTGTCCAATCCCACCCTAGAAAGCCCGAGTCAGGAGGCAGGGCTGGCGTGACTTGGGTGGGTACATTTGAAAAGTACTACAGACCATTCTGATGCTCTGCAAAGGCTGAGAACCAGAGATTTAAAAGAAGTCACATTCTGCCCTGGGGCCCACCAGACTCTCTAGAGCATATGCCACAAGTTCCGGGAAACTAAGGCATATTGAAGGGGATATGGAAGTGCAGGATCAGCTCCCTAGACCATGACATCAGTCACATCTTGTGCTCAAAGACACAAGTGTTCCTAGCCTGCAAAATGAGCCCAATTGGTAAAAACTTGCAAGACTTGGTATAGAAAAAGTCAGCATTACAACTTGAATTTTCCTTAAAAGAAACCTCAACATAAGAACTTGCTTCCCAGCGGGATAGTTTACTTTCATCTGTTTGGGGAGGTGGATATGTTGCAGGGAGAAGTCAATTCTGACTCCACGCTGGAACTATTTCTTTGACTTGGTCTCCATTGCTTTTGTTATAACCATGCATAATGGCCTGCCTCAGAGAACCCTGCCTTTCTGCCTGACTGTTAAAGTGCCTTTGTTCAGAACCCTGTCCACCTGTAGATGGGAGGAAGGAAGGAACTAACACATCCCCCTGCCTGAGGCTGCCATTCTAGGAGATACCTTCAAGATTAATGGCCTGTTTACTGTTTCCTCAGCTCCCTCCCCATCTCTGATCCATAAAAGAACCTGGCATCCAGATCCCAACAAGTTGGTTATGCTGAGACATTAGTCTGCCATCTTCTCAGTCAGCCGGCTTTCTGAATAAAGTCATATTCCTTGCTGCAACACTTCATCTCTTGGATTCATTAGCCTGTTGTGTGGTGAGCAGAGCAAACTTGGACTCAGTAACATGCAGTGACAGGAGAAAGGAAGAGAGGTGGTTCTGGATGTGGGGACCACTGCCAGCTTTCCCGAGAAGCAGGCTGTGATCAATGCTCTGTTGGGCAGCTCAGCACTCACTGAACCAGGAGAGGTAGCAACCCTCAGTGAACAGTGATCATTAAGACAATTCCTAGGAGGGCAAAATCTTCCAAATCAAAGAATGTCAGAAATCTGGAAAGTACCTTGGGGAACCTGGTGCCCTCAATTTGTGAATGAGACTGACACCTAAAACAGACCAAATATCTCCAGCTTGATAAAACATTCACACAGAGGCAAGAACCAGGTCTCCAACTGCCAGCCTGATGTTCCTGCTCTCACACAGCCCAGAATGTTCAGATAAATATATTCCATTTAAGATGATAGTAAAAGCATTTCAGAATCATCTGAGACACCAACAGAGATGGAAAATGTTATCATTAAGAAGTACAATCATTACATCGGGCATGCACTCAATTATCCATGCACCAGAATCTCCCATGGAACTTCTGAAAATGGATGATTCCTAGGGTCTACACCAGGAAACACTGAATGAGAATCTCCACTGACAGAACTAGGAATCTGTGTCTTTAAAAAGGACTCATAATTGTTGGACCAGCAACTGGGAACCACTGGCTTATCCAGTATTAGATTGGCTGATTAAAGCCTCATCCTTTTACTCCCAGTTGTAAACTGGACAGTTACATCATTAACTCCACAACTCATTCAACTTCCAACTTAGCTACACATAAAAGAAACACAATTACTATAACTGGGTATCACAGGAATGAAGCAGGGATTGGCCCACTGTCTCTGCATGGATACAATGAATAATAAGCCAACTCCCAAATAATCAGAGATTGTGTCCAGGGCATTAACAAAGTGGATTTTATACAGCTGAGGAAAGCACATGTGGGCAGCAAAGCTACTCAGATTGTCAATAAAAAGATATGGGATCAACTTCAAAACAAGAAATATTATATTAATTTTCAGCTGAATAAAGATCTGAAAAGTCATTGTACTAGACTGGTAGACTGGACTGAAATAGATATTAAGAGGAGCCTTGAATATATGCCTTTCTTTAGCAGTTCCTCATTCTGTCGACAGACAAATCCATGCTGAGAACATGTGTTATGAAACAAAAGTATTAAATACCTTTAATCTTTAACAATAATAGACTTAAATGTCTTCCAACTTACAGCTCCTTGGAACTGGGTGCAAAGGATCCAACTGCACCAAACAACACATTGTCAACATAGATGCCAGCTTTGAGAAACCATGAAAGGTTGACCACTCTCCTCATCCACTGTAAGAACTAGAAGGGCTCCCCCTATCAGCCCCACCAAGTCACTCTCTGTGAAGGTTTAGCTACACTGCTCTGCTGTCAATCTCAGCTAATGAATTCAGGGTGGTACTTTCTCACATTGTTCCATAGGAACAGTACGAATTCTCGAGGACCCCTTCGTTCCTGCTGGAAAAAAAAGGAAGCGTGCAAACCAGATTCACATTTGTTTCTATGTTACTTTAGCAATCATTAAATCAGAGTATACTACAATCCCACAGGAAATCGGAAGACATGTTTGGGGAAGGTTGGTAAAAGTCATGTTCCACATCAAAGGAAAGTTGTCGTAGCTCCTACAGCTCACATCTGGACCACCCCCGCAAACTTGGTTCAAATAAGATCATCATGGCTGAACATGCCTCTTCTCTCCTTTGAAACTGGCCTCATTTAGAAAACTGGTGAGGATGAAAGGAACAAAACACTGATCCCCAGTTATTTTCCAAATCTACAACAGCCTTCGTGAGGATGCTCTCAAGGGCTTCATCAAAATGTACAGGACAGCCAGGCGCATGTTTGCATGTATATATTATTGCACATTATAAACTGTTGCATATAACTTCCATCTGCCAACAAAGACCAGACAATCTGAAAACTTCCAAGTAAAACAGCTGTACTATTGCAGCTGAAACTTGTCATTTCTTGACTTTTCTATTCACTGGTATTTCTCATTTCCCCACCAACTTTGACACCTTCCATTGATAACACACAGCCACCAGAGTAGGGAGGGTAGGAAGTGAATTTAAAAGACACAGGCAGAGAAGGCAGAGATGAAGAGAAGTCTGTCCCATCAGGAATTAGACTTCTACAGCCAGGGCTTCCAGATAAGAAGTCAACAAGGCAGAAAAAAGCATACACTCTGGAAAAGCACATACTCTACTGTATACTTAAAAGGCACCTTCAGGTATAAGTCATTTATAAATCAGTCCCATGTGAATAAATTCACTGACCCTGATTAACACTCTGTGTAAGGAGAAAGCACTCAGGCTGGGATCGACCCCAGACTTGACTGTGAACACAGGCACCACCTACCCATCCCTGTGGGGTCCTGCCTAACACAGCAGCCCTCTTTGCACCTTTAAGCTCTAGCACTGCTGAGGGTGATAGCACATGAGAAATAGGTCTGTGGAGTATTAAACAGGGGACCCTAAAACCTAGGTTATAAGTCAGTACCATTTCTAAGCTACTGTGAGCCTGGGCAATTCCATGAACCTCCCTGGAATTTGGTTTTCACAGCCATTGATTTAAGAGCGTTAGATTATATTGTTGGTTGTTAAATCCTTTTTTTAGGAAGCATGAAAGGTTACAGTGATGCCCACCCAGGGATGCATCTCCCACTTGGGCTTCCCAGGTGGCACAGTGGTAAAGAGTCCACCTGCCAATGCAGGAGACACGGGTTCAATCCCTGGGTCAGGAAGATCCCTTGGAGAAGGAAATGGTGGACTCTAGTATGCCTGCTTGGAAAGTCCCATGAACAGAGGAGCCTGGTGGGCTGCAGTCCACACGCTCTCAAAAGAGCTGGACACAGCTGAGCACACAAACAACTGGCAGCGCGAGGGGAGCGCAGCCAGGGATGGGGGCGCTGTCAGGGGTGGGGGCGCTGTCAGGGGTGGAGGCGCTGTCAGGGGTGGGGGCGCTGTCAGGGGCAGGAACAAAGCTCAAGTGAAGCTCCTGAGGCCTCTATCCTCATTTATTGATTCTGTATTATAGTGCACTGCCTGGTAAGATTTATTCTAGGGGGAAAATGTTTCACTGAAAGTTTTCATTGCTAATAAAAGTTGGAAAAAAATTCTCCCACTCAGTATCTTGAAGCTCTAAAACTAATCTAGGCAGGGTCATAGAACATGATATTCCCAAGCTAACTGGCCTGGAAACTCTACACAAACCAACTTTAGAGAGATGCTCTCAGCTCTGCAGGCCCCAAGTACCAAGTTGAAGGCCAAAGCACCATCTCATGGCATCTGGCTCACTCTGCTTATGAAGTGGATAAATCCCGCCCTGTCCAGATACAAATGGCCACAACCGAGACAAGCCAGATCCATTTCACTTTTGAAGCAAAAGCATAGCCCCTGCCAAAAAACAACTTAACACTGTCCTCCAACATCTGTGCAGGACATTTCTGAAGAGTGTCCCAGATCATTTAGATAAACCAGAGGCCCTGGATGCAAAAGAGGCAGTGGCTTAAAGCATCGCTAAGGGTGGGCAGAGTTTAGGGGGTGATTTCCCCTAAAAGCTAATCACGGAGAAAAGATGGTTTTACAAAAGCTTTGTAATGAAGAATATTATCTCACTAGCCAGATGTTGCAATGAACAACAGACTGCCAACCTTCAGCCACCTCTCCGCCCCCTCAAGGTCAGAGACTATCTTTGGCTTCCCCCAGCAATAGCTCCCAGGGAACCACACCAAGTCTACAACCAGACTGCTGCCTGACTTACGAGGTGGGTATAAAATATGCTTCTAGGTTACTTGTATAAAAATTAAAGGCCTCTTGCTTAAGTGTTTCCTCCTTGCTCTGTTGCCTGGTGCCTGCCTCAATGCTTTCTTTTTCTCTTCTCACAATAGGCCCCTGTGATCTGCAGGGCTCCCCACAGAAAGGCACCGTTTTAAAAGCATAGGCTACTTTGACAGTTAGACTACCCCTCTCAGGGCCTACCCAGAAACAAAAGTTTCATTTTCTTCTCGGGGTTACATGAAGTAAACAGTTAATGCCTCGTTAGACCTAGTAAGGAGAAAGCATCTCTGACTCTCTGTTGAGAGCGCGACCAGTCAATGGATTACTGACACCATGATGACCCAACAAAATCACTTTCTGGGGTGTTCTGTGGTTGTGAGCATCTATTATCTCTTCCCCAAGGCGACTAGACATTTCAAACACAGACACCGAATGGCTGCTGTGACAGCAGCCGACCACTCTGACCTGCTGCTGGCTCTCCCCTCTCCTTGGATTTAAAAGCGGAAATGTTCATCAAACTGAAGCATTCCGAAATGAAACAACCTGATCTCACTCCACTGCAATAAAAACTAATAAAAGCCAAACAACAGTGTAGTCTACAATTGACCCAACCTTCCTTCCTCATAAATTAATGAAACATTTCTAATCAACCTTGGGTTGGCAGATGTCTGATTATGAACCAGAGGTTTCATCCACATAATGCTGAACACCCTCGTGAAAACTTCACTTTTCCAGATGTTTCCAAATACCCAGATGTTTGGCACCAGGCACACAAAGCATCCAGATGACTGTTTCACTTCCCATGCACATATGTTGCAGTACTGAACAAAGAATCCCGACATAGAAGCAAAGGGCTAGTAAAATCCCCAGAGGACGACTTGTTGACACACCACACCTTAAATGAGAAATGCATTTTTATCGCTCCTCTTTAAAAAAAGATGGCCTTCATTAAATTCTAGAGAGTGAGGCTCCACCATACAATTCCTCATCAATGACATCTTTCAGAAATATTTCTAATGTCGGACTTGAAATTCTCTGGTTTCACTTGCAAGACTCACATCTCTTGGTCAAAAGTAATGATACGGATTCTTTCAAGGCTTCTATTCCCACAGGAAGACCAAAATACCTTCCAGTTCTTTAAAATGATGGGTTTTTTTTAAACTGGTAAATGGCAAAGGCCTCTAGTCATTTCTAGGACAACTTGCCAGTAAGATCCCTCGATAGTAGGAAAAAGTCTAACTCTATGATTTACCCCATTCATTTTCCCTCTCAACTTTGCTCTTTGAACATATACACAATTTGGTCAAGTGAGGTGGGCGGGGGGAACTAGAGGGACACAAAGACACATTTCCAGGGGTCACCACATGTTCACTGAACCACAGCAATAGCACATGGCAGGAGCTGTGTCAATCCTGTGACATGCCCACCACAGACCTTGGGACCTGCTTAGGAGGCAGACGTCAACTCATGCTATCCTCTTGCATGAATCACAACAAATCAAATTAAGTCAAACAAAGATGTACTAAGAATTCAGAGCCCTTGAAGACAAGGACTCTTTTTTTGCCAGATCAAAGACCTCAGTCCACAAATAGACAAATGCCTGAAGTTTATTGCTGCTCCTACCTAACTCTCATTTCACAGTCTCTTCTACTTTCTTCTGTGCTCTGCCCCAATTATGGGTCTTCATCAGGAAAACCCTGCTTTAGCTTCTGGCTCAGACCGTAAAGCATTTGCCTGCAGTGCAGGAGGCCTGGGTTTGATCCCTGGGTTGGGAAGATCCCCTGGAGAAGAAAATGGCAACCCACTCCAGTACTCTCGCCTGGAAAATTCCATGGACTGAGGAGCCTGGTGGGCTAGAGTCCATGGGATCGCAAAGAGTCGGACACGACTGAGCAACTTCACTTTACTTTAGCTTCTGGTCACCACATCCACCAAATCAAAGATGACAGGAGATTACAGATTTGGGCAGCAGTTCTTAAAGTGAGGTATTTGAACACTGAGGGCTCCTGAGGCCCTATTCCAGGGTTTGTGAGATCAAAACTATTTTTATAATAATACTAAGATGCTACTTGCCTTTTTCATAGAATTAACATTTGCACTGGTGGTACAAAAGCAATGAGAGATGAATGAAACTACTGATGACTTAATACAAATCAGGGCAGCGGCAACAAATTATATGACCAATCATTGTATTCACCACAGCCATGCATTCTCAGTTGTTTTTTTTTAATAAGTTTCACTTAAGAATATCCTTGATAATGCAATAAGGTTTTAAAGTGAAGTCGTTCAGTCATGTCTGACCCTCCGTGACCCCATGGACTATATAGTCTGCCAGGCTCCTCCATCCATGGGATTTCCCAGACAAGAACACTGGAGTGGGACGCCATTTCCTTCTCCAAGGGATCTTCCAGATCCAAGGATCGAACCCTCATCTCCCGCACTGCAGGCAGGAGCCACCAGGGAAGCCACTTAGATGGCTCAGCCATCTGAGCCACCAGGGAAGCTGATAATGCAATAAAAAGTATTAATTTTATTAAGTCTCAACCCCTGAATAGACACCTTTTTAATATTCTATATGAGGAAATAAGAACCCTACATAAAGCACTTTTGCTGCATATTAACACATGGGAATCAACCACACCATATAAAGAACAACCCATATGCCATCTCTCCATGAAGATAAGTCAAACCATTCAGAGACAGGATAGGGTCTTCTATGTAGAAAAGAGCCCTCCATTAGTTTACGAGGTAGAAAAAGAAAAGACTTCCTTCCCTTCAGTTTTTATGGTTAACAAGGCAAGGTACAATCCCTGGCATTTAGCAGGTTCAGTTCAGTTCAGTTCAGTTGCTCAGTCGTGTCCGACTCTTTGCGACCCCATGAATCACAGCACACCAGGTCTCCCTGCCCATCACCAACTCCCGGAGTTCACTCAAACTCATGTCCATTGAGTCGGTGATGCCGTCCAGCCATCTCATTCTCTGTTGTCCCCGTCTCCTCCTGCCCCCAATCCCTCCCAGCATCAGAGTCTTTTCCAGTGAGTCAGCTCGTCGCATGAGGTGGTCAAAGTATTGGAGCTTCAGCTTTAGCATCAGTCCTTCCACACTGAAGCAATCCCTTACTGTTTTCTGGATGTCTCTGGGGTGTCATGTGGAGGCTCATTAGAAGACTAGGTTTTTCTTCTCAAAGCCAAGTCAATGTTAGATTCCAAGCAAGAAAATGAGAGAAATACAGAAACAGTTTTCTCCCGCATGGCCTATTAGAACATATGTTCCCCAACTTCAGGGAGAATCAGACTCAGTCAATCTGCCTAATTAGACAAATTTGTCCTGGAATGCCTGACATGCTGTAATATCAAACCATCAAGAACAAACATGCAAGGAACCAAAACATTACTTTCTACCAAAGCACTAAACATGTCCTTGCCACCTACCACGCTGAATATACTCTTCCCTAGTTTTACACCTATTCCTGGAAGCCACTTCTACATGGAAAATTCAGTGTGGTCCTTAGCAACATACCAGCTAATCTGGGCTACCACATGTAATATAAATGTACTAGCTGGTAAATGCACTAGTATGGAAGGAACCCTCATTTTTCCACGGCCAAAACCAAACTGCTGAAACAAAACAGAGCTACAGCTCATGTTACTGTGATCGGCCATTTCCACTTTGCAGTGACGCACAGCTGATGGGGAGACTCTGTCTGAGAGCTCAACTTTATGAGGAAAGGAGAGCGGCAGTGGTCGCTGGATCATCAGGAACCACTGAGCCACTTTCCTCTACTGAGCACGTTTCAGTCCAATGTCTGAATGAAAACTGAGTGTGACTATACATTCCTGGTAGATCAACACATAGTATAAAGAGCTGGGCAGGAGCCACATGCATCATTGTGGTGAAAGGAGTAAAAAGTGGCTATGGATCTACCATGAGCCAGATCTACAGAGCCTAAACCTTGACTCCAAAGCCCAGGCTTTCAAACACTGCCCAAGCCAGGATCCGCAGCATGTCCACAAACTCAGCTCACCTGCTGGTTAGGGAAGCAGCAAGCTTCTTTAGAATTTTAAGTAAGATCTGGGTTTACAGGGACTTCCCTGGTGGTTCAGATGGTAAAGAATCTGCCTGCAATACAGGAGACACAGGTTCAGTCCCTGGGTTGGAAAGATTCCCTGGGGAAGGGAATGGCAACCCACTATAGTATTCTTGCCTGGAAAAATCCTATGGACAGAGGAGCCTGGCGGGCGACAGTCCATGGAGTCACAAAGAGTCGGACATGACTAAGCGACTAACACTTTCACTTTCTGGGTTTAGAGACTGATGCAGCCATTTCCAGGCAGTCATAAAAGGGAACTAGGGACTAAAACCACAATGTAGGCTAAAATCACCATAACCTGTTAATATTTCTACCCTAAGACTGTCACTATCTTATCAACTAGCCTAGGACATGTTACTTTCTGCTTGTGTTCATAAATTCTTGTACCTATCATTATCTAGGCGTCTTCTTTTAATATCTGTAGTCAAAGAAGCACTTTATTTTCATATAGAATATATATTCTATATAAAATTCTAAAATTTTATATAGAATCATTAAACTGTAGAATTGGAAGGGATATAGAGACAACGTGACTAACTTGTCACCTAAAGCAAGACTTGCGCACAACTTCTTGCCTACCTTTGTGTCATGTGTTGGCTTCTTCTGAGAATCCTTGTAGCTCATTCTAGCTTGGTGCCTTTGTGGAGTTCAACTGCATCACTGACTCTGTGGACATGAGTTTGAGTGAACTCCGGGAGTTGGTGATGGACAGGGAGGCTTGGCGTGCTGTGATTCACGGGGTCGCAGAGAGTCGGACACAACTGAGCGACTGAACTCAACTGAACTGATCCTCTACTTGGAAAACACACACACACAATTCCCAGTCACCTCTGTTTAAGCCTGTTCTCTCATTCATTATCTTCAATGCAGATCTAAGAATCTGATCTTGGACATTTTACCATCACCAAAAAAATTAACTTAAAAAGACAATTTTCTTCACCTGAAAAAAAAAAAAATCCCAGCTCTTATTCATTCGTTGTGGTTGTTCTTCCTTCTTAATTAAATTTATGCTGTTAGAATAGATTCTTATTCTCCAACTTATGTCCATCCCCAATTCAGAGGATCACACTTTCTCTTGTCAACTTTTCCTCAATTTTATGGCTTCATACCCACTGTCATGGCCACAAATTTGGTTCAGGGCCCAGTCATTTAATGTCTGACCTGCCTGTCTTCCAAACTCTAGTGTCTCTGCCCTCAGAGATTGATAATTTTTAAAATATATCAGGATTATATAAAATGCCTTCTTAGGTTTCCACAAAATCAAATAGAGTTGATATAACAGCACTTTAAACTATAAGGTACTGTTGCTTCCCTTTCTATTTTCCTTTTCTCTCCTACTTACGTCTGTCTTCCAGTTGAGATTTCTTTTTTCATCACACTGAAATTTTCTGAACCTCCACTGTTCATCAGAACCGTAATTGTGATTGCCTCCTGTCATGCTTTATACTCTGTAACATGGGCCCCAGACAGATAATTTTTTCTTGTCAACTAGCACATTTATTCTGACACATACTAGCCCCAGGACAGACTCTATGTCCGTCTCTCTCTCTGCTCCCAGAGTTGCCTCCACTGACTAAATCAAGTCTCTTCCTTTGTAATTGTGCGCAGACCTCACGCCTCTCTTTGGGCTCCATACAAACAGCTCAGAATATCCTGTTTTATTTTTTGTTTTTTTAATATTTATTTATTTGTCTGCATAGAGTCTTAGTTGCGGCATCTTAGTTGCCTGACCAGGGGTCGAACCTGCATCCCCTGCACTGCAAGGCGGATTCTTAGCCACTGGACCACCAGGGAATCCCTATCTTGGGTTTTAAGAATAACTTCAAACATTCCAATAATCTACCCAATCAATAACTGATTAGGTTTGCCTTTTGGTAGAAGATTAAGGGTTCAATTTGTGTAGAAGGTATTCGATATGTGACAATATGTTATATAACACTATGAGCCTTGACAATATGTTATGTAACACTGACTATGAGTTCAATGGATCTGTATAAAAATGCCAAGCTTGCCACTTACTAAAGTATGTCAGTTGGCATATTTACTCTGAACCCCCCTTTCCTTATTCCTAATTCACCAGGTAGAGATTATAATTAGAGTAATATATGCTAGCCGGTCAGCACTCAGCAAATAAACGTAGCTTTACTATTTCTGTACATGCATATGCCTTTTTAAAACACTTAATATACTAGGTAAGGTTTAAAACATGGAATAAAATGCAACAGTTTCACGAACGCTGTTCATGTTTTCTTTCTGAAGATGACTGTTAATTTAAAACAAACCAAAACAAAACCGTTCTGTAGTGACTTTGGAGCCCAAATAAATAAACATGCTTATGTTTTAGAATTATTTAAATTTCAAATGAAATTTGAACTTCACTCATAAAGGGAGTCAAGGTCAATTAGCATATTCATTGGCAAAAAGAACTAAAACTTTAGCTTAAATTATAAAAGGGTATAAAAGTCTAAACACAACTCTAAAAGTTTTGAGTTATAGTTAATTTTAGTCCACATTTGGTCCTTAACTAAATATTAAAGTCAGTCCTGTCCTTTTCAAAGCAACGGAAATTTTGTGGGACAAAAATCATGCCTTTTATTTTCTGTCACACTCTCCTGATCTTACAACAGTGTTTTTTCTCTGATAAGAAATTTCCTCAACAATTCCCTAGAACTTCCAAAGAATTCTGCCTTACTAGTCCTGGGAAAAAAAAAAAAAGTGGCAACGATCCATGCCTTTATTTTTGGAGAGATGTTACACAAAAGACAACTGAGCATCTTTAGAAAGGACAAGAGGAAGCCAAATAGAAAGTTCCTGAAAGGGAAAATCTCACTCTGAACAACAGAGACATTTAGCTACATGAGACAAAATGTTACCTCCCAAACATTACAAGCAGTAGAAATAAACATACATGCAAATGGAAAGCAACACTGCTACTCCAAACCCTTTCACTGGCTTCTCTTTAGGGCTTACTAGTATGCATAAATGGGCTTCCCAGGTGGCAGTGCAGTGGTAAAAAATCTGCCTGCCAATGCCAAAGGCAAAAAAGCACGAGTTCGATCCCTGGGTTGGGAAGATCCCCTGGAGGAGGACATGGCAACCCAGTCCAGTATTCTTGCCTGGAGAATCCCATGGACAGAGGAGCCTGGCAGGCTGCAGTCCATGGGGTCACAAAGAGTCAGACATGACTGTGCACATATACATCACGCATCACTATGCATAAATAATCTTTCTACTGTTACTCAAAATACATGTACGTACATATAACATAAATACACACAGATGCATAAACATGATTTGCCTTTGCCTAGTTAACAAATCATTTTTTTTACAAACACTTTCATAATTATTTTAACAGCTCTATTTGGATCTACAAGCTTATTTAGTAAGACGGTTCATGTGGTCCTATGTCTTGGCGTAGCCACTGCTTACCCTAGACTTAACAACAACTAAAATAACCTATAATTCAAAATTGTTTGACATTGAAAAGCAATTCTTTCTAGTTCCACTTATTTAAAATAACTTAAAAAACAGCCAGACCAAAGATAGAATACTCAAGTATGCTTAAGTCCTAAGATACAGACTGAAAAAGAGTGAACGTCGACATTCTAGGAATCAGTGAACTAAAATGGACTGGAATGGGTGAATTTAACTCAGATGACCATTATATCTACTACTGTGGGCAGGAATCCCTTAGAAGAAATGCAGTTCCATCATGGTCAACAAAAGAGTCTGAAATGCAGTACTTGGATGCAATCTTAGAAACAACAGAATGATCTCTGTTCGTTTCCAAGGCAAACCATTCAATATTACAAAATTCAAGTCTATGCCCCAACCAGTAATGCTGAAGAAGCCGAAGTTGAACGGTTCTATGAAGACCTACAACACCTTTTAGAACTAACACCCAAAATAGATGTCCTTTTCATTATAGGGGACTGGAATGCAAAAGTAGGAAGTCAAGAAACACCTGGAGTAACAGGCAAATTTGGCCTTGGAGCACGGAATGAAGCAGGGCAAAGGCTAATAGAGTTTTGTCAATAGAATGCACTGGTCATAGCAAACACCCTCTTCCAACAACACAAGTGCCGGGAGCCAGCAAGGGAAATCCTACCCATGGCAAAGGTCAATTGGGGAAGAGGCCTGACGGGCAAAGGCTAATCAGGGCTCGAGGAACCCCCTGGACTTACCTGAGCATCTACCCCAAAGAAAACTGGAGTCTGACTGCTTTACTATCTTACGCCTCTTACCAAGTCCTCTAATACTTACAGGGGCTTCCCCCCAACCACCTTTCTCTGAAAACATTAATTCAGAGCTGTAGTTTAAAAGTTCTCCTCGGCTTAATAGGAGTGTTCCAATCCAAGCCCCTCTGATAGCTTTCTAACTTGCATGACAAGTTTGTCCGGGCTCTTACAACTATGAGTGTGACTGTTTATAGCCTCCCAGCCATGCAAGGACAGAAAGCCTAATATTCTAAAATACAGGAATCTGTTGAAGAAGTTAAAATCATTAGAGTAGTACTAAAAAAGATTTCATTGTTGAATCAATGCTTGCTGCAAAGTTTCCTCTATCCATTGTATCCTTGGAAATATATTAATCACATATAGAGAATATAAGTAGTAGCCTTTGATTTAACCACATCAGATCTTAAGTTAATAAGTTCCTTTCTTGCAGCTCACTACAGGGGTGACTTATAGGAATGTAACTTTGTTATGTGTCTAGCACCTAACTTTAGGAAAGTCACCTTAAAAGAATATAAGCCTTTTACTTGCTAACTAACCTATTGTTAGGAGAGAGGGCCATAAAACTGTTAGCAGGCCCCCTGGCCAGAAGATGATGTAAATCACCTAAAACTTTTATCACACAAAAATAAGCCCTGATCCTGATAAGGGTCAAGACTGCTGACCCCACGTGATTTTGGCGTGAATCTATACCTCCCTTTCTCTGTTTCTTATGCGCATAACTTAGGGTATAAAAGCAGCACTGGAAAATAAAGTTTTGGGCTTTGCTCACTGAAGCTTGGTCTCCCCGTGTCGTTCTTTCTCTTTTTCCATCCTTTTCTCTATTCTCCTTTTTCTGGTTGAGATTCTTGGAGCGCTGGGCCCTCTGAGTTTACTTATCTGCCTGGGCTTCTAAGACTCACTCGAGGGGGTGCCCTGGTGGGGTGCCTCCAGCGATTCGAGAGGGCACCTGCGGCCTACGTAAACAGAGCAAGCCCCGTGCTGGGGTTTTATTGGTTTCCAGCGTAAACCAAGGAATCATCAGCCCCTGTCTCTCTCTCTTTCTCTCTCTCTCTCTCTCTGACGCCGACGCCGTTCATCCCGAGGATACCCTGGGTCATATCGAGGCTGGTCCCCGATACACAAGAGAAGACTCTACACATGGACATCACCAGATGATGAACACCGAAATCAGATTGATTATATTCTTTGCAGCCAAAGATGGAGACGCTCTATACAGCTAGCAAAAACAAGACCAGGAGCTGACTGTGGCTCAGATCATGAACTCCTTATTGCCAAATTCAGACTTAAATTGAAGAAAGTAGGGAAAATCACTAGATCATTCAGATATGACCTAAATCAAATCCCTTATGATTATACAGTGGAAGTAAGAAATAGATTTAAGGGTCTAGATCTGATAGAGTGCCTGATGAACTCTGGACAGAGGTTCGTGACATTGTACAGGAGACAGGGACCACGACCATCCCCATGGAAAAGAAACACAAAAAAGCAAAATGGCTGTCTGAGGAGGCCTTACAAATAGCTGTGTAAAGAAGAGAAGCGAAAAGCAAAGGAGAAAAGGAAAGATATAAGCATCTGAATGCAGAGTTCCAAAGAATAGCAAGGAGAGATAAGAAAGACTTCCTCAGTGATAAATGCAAAGAAATAGAGGAAAACAACAGAACAGGAAAAACAAGAGATCTTTTCAAGAAAATTAGAGATATCAAGGGAACATTTCATGCAAAGATGGGCTCGATAAAGGACAGAAATGGTATGGACCTAACAGAAGCAGAAGATATTAAGAAGAGGTGGCAAGAATACACAGAAGAACTGTACAAAAAAGATCTTCATGACGAAGATAATCACGATGGCGTGATCACTCACCTGGAGCCAGACATCTTGGAATGTGAAGTCAAGTGGGCCTTAGAAAGCATCACTACGAACAAAGCTAGTGGAGGTGATGGAATTCCAATTGAGCTATTTCAAATCCTGAAAGATGATGCTGTGAAAGTGCTGCACGCAATATGCCAGCAAATTTGGAAAACTCAGCAGTGGCCACAGGACTGGAAAAGGTCAGTCTTCATTCCAATCCCAAAGAAAGGCAATGCCAAAGAATGCTCAAACTACCGCACAATTGCACTCATCTCACACGCAAGTAAAGTCATTCTCAAAATTCTCCAAGCCAGGCTTCAGCAATTTGTGAACCGTGAACTTCCAGATGTTCAAGCTGGTTTTAGAAAAGGCAGAGGCACCAGAGATCAAGTTGCCAACATCTGCTGGATCATGGAGAAAGCAAGAGAGTTCCAGAAAAACATCTATTTCTGCTTCATTGACTATGCCAAAGCCTCTGACTGTGTGGATCACAATAAACTGTGGAACATTCTGAAAGAGATGGGAATACCAGACCACCTGACCTGCCTCTTGAGAAACCTGTATGCAGGTCAGGAAGCAACAGTTAGAACTGGACATGGAACAACAGACTGGTTCCAAATAGAAAAGGAGTACGTCAAGGTTGTATATGGTCACCCTGCTTATTTAACTTACATGCAGAGTTCATCACGAGGAACGCTGGGCTGGAAGAAGCACCAGCTGGAATCAAGACTGCTGGGAGAAATATCAATAACCTCAGATATGCAGATGACACCACCCTTATGGCAGAAAGTGAAGAGGAACTCAAAAGCCTCTTGATGAAAGTGAAAGAGGAGAGTGAAATGGTTGGCTTGAAGCTCAACATTCAGAAAACAAAGATCATGGCATCTGGTCCCATCACTTCATGGGAAATAGATGGGGAAACAGTGGAAACAGTGTCAGACTTTATTTTTGTGGGCTCCAAAATCACTGCAGATGCTCATTGCAGCCAGGAAATTAAAAGACGCTTACTCCTTGGAAGGAAAGTTATGACCAACCTAGACAGCATATTAAAAAGCAGAGACATTACTTTGCCAACAAAGGTCCATCTAGTCAAGGCTATGGTTTTTCCTGTGGTGATGTATGGATGTGAGAGTTGGACTGTGAAGAAAGCTCATCGTCAAAGAATTGATGCTTTTGAACTGTGGCGCTGGAGAAGACTCTTGAGAGTCCCTTGGACTGCAAGGAGATCCACCAGTCCATTCTAAAGGAGATCAATCCTGGGTGTTCCTTGGAAGGACTGATGCTAAAGCTGAAACTCCAATACTTTGGCCACCTCATGCGACGAGTTGACTCACTGGAAAAAGACTCTGATGCTAGGAAGGATTGGGGGTGGGAGGAGACGGGGACAACAGAGAATGAGATGGCTGGATGGCATCACCGACTCGATGGATATGAGTTTGGGTGAACTTCTGGAGTTGGTGATTGATAGGGAGGCCTGGCGTGCTGTGATTCATGGGGTTGCAAAGAGTCGGACACGACTGAGTGACTGAACTGAACTGATGCAAGTCAGGATCGAGTGAGGGAGAGAGAGAATAGGGAGGCAGCGCTTTCACATAGCAGAGAAGGCAATGGCACCCCACTCCAGTACTCTTGCCTGGAAAACCCCATGGACAGAGGGGCCTGGTAGGCTGCGGTCCATGGGGTCACGAAGAGTCAGACATGACTGAGCAACTTCATTTTCACTTTCCTGCACTGGAGAAGGAAATGGCAACCCACTCCAGTGTTCTTGCCTGGAGAATCCCAGGGATGGTGGAGCCTGGTGGGCTGCTGTCTATGGGGTCACACAGAGTTGGACACGACTGAAGCGACTTAGCAGCAGCAAAAGCTTTCACACAGAAAAAGAATCCAAGGAGATTTAGCCTTACTCTGCAGAAAAGGCCAGAATCGGCCTGCAATGCAGGAGACCTGAGTTTGATCCCTGGGTTGGGAAAAATCCCCTGGAGGAGGGCATGGCAACCCATTCCAGTATTATTGCCTGGATAATGCACATGGACAGAGGAGCCTGGTGGGCTACAGTCCATGGGGTCACAAAGAGTTCAATAGGGCTGAGCGACTAAGCACACAGCACACAAAGTCCTTGAAGTTTTATGAAGATGCCACCTTCTTCACATCAAATGACATTTTTACCTGGTGTGGTAGGCCACAAAGATGTCTAAGTCCTAATCCTATTATTGTGATTATTTATCTTATGTGTAAGGAAATATGCACTTTGAAGATATGATTAAGCCAAGGATATGGACATGGGTAGATTATCCTGGATTATCTGGGTGAGCCAAATATAATCACTATGGTCACTAAAGGAAGGAGGCCAGAAGAGAAGGGGCCATGAGCCAAGGAATGGAAGCAACTTCTGTAAACCGAAAGGACAAGGAAATAGATTCCCCAGGAGAATACCACCCTATAGACTTATTTTATGTACATACAACCAACAGAACTACAAAATAATAAATTTGTGTTGTTTTAAGCCACTAAAGCTTGTGGCAATTTGTTACAACAATGACAAGAAATTAATATACCTGGTTAATTCTTATTGATCCTAAACTCAGCTCAGGCACCCTTTCCTATAGGAAGCACCCCTGAAAGCTCAGACCCCGTATCTGCCCTCGATCCTTCTCCTCCTCCTGGTTAGTTGTTCCTTCTCTTTGCAAAGCACCTGGCATTTACCTTCCTACGGCCTAGAGCGATGACTACAGAAATGCTGGTTTCCTTAATTGGATTGGGATGCTCCCTCTTAAGGGTAGAACTCTTAATGGTCATACTTATTTTCTTATTTCCAATGTTTATCATTGTTTCTGACAGATCAGTTCAGTTCAGTCGCTCAGTCGTGTCCGACTCTCCGCGACCCCATGAATCACAGCACGCCAGGCCTCCCTGTCCATCACCAACTCCCGGAGTACACTCAAACTCATGTCCACAGAGTCGGTGATGCCATCCAGCCATCTCATTCTCCGTCGTCCCCTTCTCCTCCAGCCCCCAACCTTTCCCAGCATCAGAGTCTTTTCCAGTGAGTCAACTCGGGGCACGCAAATGCTCATAATTTTTTTCCTGCAAGTTAGCATGACTCATGCCTTGATTATCAGCAGGATACCAGCCTTCACTCCCTTACTCCACAATAAAGACCAAGATGATAAACAAGCAACTAGTTCATTACCATGGGCTCAGAAACCCTATATAAACGGCTCCTTTCTCCTCCAAAAAAAGTAGTAACCATTCTTTTTCTCTCCAATGAAAAACTTTATACAGTTTTTGGTTCTGAGGAGAAACCAAGTATTACACTGGGTGAAAAAGAAAAAATAGAAGAGGAACAGCTAAATGGATAAACTCTCAAAAAGTTATTAAGGTGAACTGTAGTTTCCAAAGATGACCCCAGGAGTCTCTTCCACCCACATGTTCTTCTGCATTGTGACCCTTACACTCCACCATCAAGAAGTCAAGTCATTGCCTTCCCCTTGGCATATGGGTTGGCCTTAGTGACTCACTTGTAACCCACAGAACATAGCAGAAGTGACACTGATGACTTCAGAAGAAAGTTCAAAAGACACGTTGTGACTTCTGTCTCTCTGAATGTCTGCTCTGCAGCTGCTCCCTCCTGGACACTCCCTGATAGAGGCCAGCTGTCAGGCCACAAGAAGCTCCAGCCACAGGGAGTTCCACATGCAGACAACTCTGGTTGACTCACAAACTGAGCCTTTGAGTCATCACAGCCCAGAAACTAGACATATGAGCGAGAAAACCTCCAAGTGAAACCCCGCCTCATCAATTGGATCTTCCCTGATGAGACCCGAGAAGCAAAGGACCAAAGACAATTAACCATGACATGCCCAGCCTGACCTCCTAACATACAGAATCCATGAGCCTAAGAAGACTAAGTTTGGAGTAATTTATTATGAACAAGTAACAACTGCCACAGTGAATACACAGTCCAAAAGACAATCATGATGACTTTACTTCCTGATCCTTGGAAGATGGACAGGCTGGAGAAGAGTCTGGGTAAATTCAGTTCAGTTCAGTTGTTCAGTCGTGTCCGACTCTTTGCAACCCCATGAATCACAGCACACCAGGCTGACCTAATTCTGGCCTGCTAGGGTGAAATACACACATGGTCTATTTAGAACTATCACTCCCAGAGTTTGAGATTTGAATCACTACTTTGCTTATAACTCAAGAAGAGACTGAAAAAACTAAGTACCCTGCCCTCTATGCCGAGAATTTTACCAGTGAATGAGTTATCTGGATGGCTTGTGCTAGGGTTATAATCCTACACCCTTCAAATATTTGAGAGGTTAGATTAGATGGGATTAAATTCAGAAGGATGCTGGAAGCACACCAAAATGTCTGCTCTCCTTCCTGCCCAATTGGGTCCACTGTAAATAAAACTTGACAGGCTTTCTTAAATCAACATAATCATGTGTAGCACAAGTGCTTTCAGATGCCCAGTAGCTAAACCACATCAGCTTACTTAGCAAGCCTTCTAGCAATAGGTGAAAAAAATAATGGCTCCTGCCAAGAGTGCTATGTCCAAGAGAATTGGTGGCCTCAAGTGACTCATTTCACAAGGCTCCATTTATCTGTGCTAGAAGGTCCAAAGTGGGAAGGCGTTGGGCCTTTAATAACCAAACTCAGGCCTCGGGTTTATTTGTTAAAGCCAGATGCTCTCATTGTGGAAGCAGATGAGAACACAGTTATAATCGATCTGGAATCCTGATGAATTCCAGGTGCACCTTCCAGCAGTCTGGGAAAGTGGGTAGCTCAAAGACCTCAGAGAATTTTTATTATTAGTGTCAAAGTGAGCTATTCTGCTGCAGAGTCTGCATGGCCTCAGTACTTTTTCCTTGTGATTTCAAACAGGCACACTTTTTGGACCAACTTTTGGGGACACTTTCTAAAAGGCAAATTGCTGCTACATCAAAGAACATAGCAAAAAGAAATAGGCTGACTAAGAAAAGTTGAGGAGAGCAAGGTCTAGGTAGGCAACCTCAGGGTTCCTAAGGGAAATTGGATTAAATACAGTATTCTGACTCCAAAGTGGAGGCCAGTTGATGTCCTTAACCAGTAAGTGTAGCTTTATGACCCAGTGGGTTGCTAGCTATGGTCCATGTCCTTTGAGAGAAAAGAAAAAGCATGACCAGAACCCCAGTGTTTATGGTGTCCAGGTATCAAGGTCACAGCCTGAGTCCAGCTACCTTTTAGGAATGCCTGCCTATTTTCCAGGCCTGTTTCTCCAGGCTCCTTATGACCCCTGTGCATTTCCTGACATCCTTCCGATCAACCCATCCTTCCAATCTTAGCCTAGACACTGCTAGGCTCAGTTTCTGCTTCTTATAAACAAGACCCTGAATCAATGTAAATACCAACACAGCAACCTTTACTTTCAAATGTATTCTCTCTTCTGTCTGGTAGACCAAATGCTCATGAACATATATTGCTAGGTAACTAAGAAAGCATCAGTAGGGAAGATGGCACTCTGTCCTTCGGCATGGCTAAATTAGAAAAAACAGATGACTCCTTGTTCTCACCCTGGTCCTCATTCAGGACCATAAATTTTCACGAGATGTTTCAACATCACAACCAAATGTGTTAACTCCTTTCACTTAAAAAAAGAAAACTTTTTAAGAATTCAAGGAGCATAAGAAATGACATCATGTCACAAATGATGCTTGGCATAAGTTTACTATCTGTACTTATGCTTACAGAGGTATATAATTTATGTAATTATAAAGTTATGTAATTACAAAAAAATTATGTAATTAAAACTTATTTATCATGATAAACATTGAGGTGATATATATGCTTGCTCAGTAATGTCAGGCTTAGTCCCAAACCTCCAAACCCACCAAAAGCAAGGTCTTGGGTTAATATCCTTCCCACCATCTTATGTGCCTGCTTAGTCAAGTCAGACTTTGGGATCCCATAGACTGTAGCCTGCCAGGGTCCTCTGTCCATGAGATTTCCCAGGCAAGAATACTGCAGTGAATTGCCATTTCCTCCTCCAGGGGATCTTCCCAACCCAGGGATCAAACCCACCTCTCCTGCATCTCTTGCATTAGCAGATGGATTCTTTACCACTGAGCCACCAGGGAAACCCTTCTCACCATCAGATATCATTAAACTGGAAGTGCTATTTTCCTAAAATACGTACTTCAGATATTGTAAGACAAGCCATAAGATTTCACTGCAAAAACACAGAAAATCACACTTGTTTGGATTTTTAATATTAACTGAAAAAGGAGAAATTAATGTAATCACACATCAAAATCTGTCAAAAGCTAAAAGATACTTTTTTTTCATTTACGTTTGAATTAATTAGTGGTAGTGAAATAGGGGAGAATGGATTTGTTGGCTCAAGAAGCAGAGAGGAAAAAAAATTGTGCTACACACTTAAAATGTATAGTCTTTAAATATCCTTTCAGCATCTGGTGCCACATTGCAGCAGTATGCTCAGCTACGTTCTAACTGTGATCCAAGCCCAGAGGGTCTGGCACTCTAATGAATGTTACTTTATCTTCAAAAATAGATATCAATATCTGATGTTGAAGCCCACCAGCCTTCAACTGGTGGATTAACCCCTTCATCTTTCTTTAAGGAGATGAGTGGAATCCCACTTACTAAATGAGATAAAAGCATGAAAAACAATCTTCTTGAGGGCAAAGACCCTGCCGTGGTCCTCCTCCCGAGGATTCTGGTGGCTGGCTGTGTGTTCTCTCTGCTATGGGCAGCTCAAAGGCATTTCTCATTGACCAAGATTCTACCTGCACTGGGCATCTGAGATCATAAAGACAACTTTTCCTAATCAGGAACAACTGCCTCCCAAACCTCCCTAAAGCCAAGATTTCACTGACATTTTCTAAAATGATTAAAGAATGTACTGTTCACTGTCACATATATGGGGGGGGGGGGAAATCCCCTCACATAAAGATAGGAGCAAAAGAGAAAAGAAATTCAGAAGATGCTGACCTGTGGGTGGCATCCTATTTTTTTAAAACAAAGATCAACATAAACTAACACAAATATTCAAACCTCCAGATTGAAGAGATAAATAAGCAGATGCTCTTCTCACCTACCCCTAAGAATGTAGTTTCTGGTTATTAGGATGACCCTTCTCCTGGCCTGTCTACATGAATACCACGGCTTGAGGTCAGGGCAAGCCAAGAGCACACACAGAACCAGCACTGTCCTGGTCCCCTCTCCCATGTGACATGGTTTGTTTTCTCTGAGGAGCTACTGCTGGCCCAAGGAGACTACAGAATTTAAACATCCACCATCATTCATAAGAAATTACAGAGATGAGGAAGATTTGGGTTAAAGCTCTACAGATTCAAAGTCAAAACTTAGTTCTCTGGACTACTAACCAGCTGTAAGATTTACGATTACTTCTGGTTTTTCACAACTAAGTACACATAATGCTTTAAATGGCTAAACCATATACAATTCTGATACTAGATAGTTAAAACTCAATTCTGTAAGTCTTTCGTATTATGTGTAAGAAAGGCACTCTACCTTATCTAAGAGAAAACAAATTTAACATTCATCTCATGATGTACTGGTTTTAATAAATACTGACTCTATACAATTATAATTTCAGGGCATAATTTGATCTGCAGTATAATCAGTTGCTTGTTAATATTAGAACAGTTATATCTACATTGCAGGCAGATTCTTTACCAGCTGAGCCACAAGGGAAGCCCAAGAATACTGGATTGGGTAGCCTATCCCTTCTCCAGGGGATCTTCCCAACACAGGAATTGAACCGGGGTCTCTTGCATTGCAGGCAGATTCTTTACGAACTGAGCTATTCAGGGAAGCCTAAGGAAGCCCAGTGACAAGGGTCACTGATAACTGTATAGTGAATGCTTCCAGTGTGGAAATGGCTTTTTGGCATGTGATATGATCTAATGATAAAGATTTTCAAGTTCTATTAGCTTCACATGCTGTTTTACTTTCATTTTAGACCCATTCACCTACATCTCCTTATTTATAAATACAACTTTTATATCCTGTTTATGACATATAAAAACATTCACAGACAAGCACTCACACATTCTTATCTCTCAAGACTCTACGTGTTTTATGGGACAGGGTGCTCAGGGCTGGTGCACTGGGATGACCCAGAGGGATGGGATGGGGAGGGAGGTGGGAGTGGGGTTCAGGATGGGAAACACATGTACACCCGTGGCTGATTCATGTCAATGTATGGCAGAACCACTACAGTGTTGTAGAGTAATTAGCCTCCAATTAAAATGAATAAATTTATTTATTTTTAAAAGGACTCTATGTGTTTTGGAAGCCAGAATATGAATTTAAAGATTCACTACTATTCTTCATCATTTTCTTAGAACCTAGATTTTTTTTTTTTACTACTAAGGTTGAATACAGAAAAAGACAGTATTAGGTTCCATTCATGGTTGGAATTAGCAAAATGGATAATATAAAAATCTAAAGGCAGTGACAATGGGAGAGGCAGGCCATGTAAATAAAGAGGCAGGAGGACCATTTTCCCTATTGACAGAAGCATCTTTGAAGCTCACCTGCCCATGAAGAGGATTATGCGTCAGTCATTAGTATACCTGTCGGCTGTGGCAGTGAATCCAATTAAGGGAGCAGAGCAGGAGCATAGGCTCCCAGGTCCTGTCTCAGGATACTGATACACAACCAGGTTCAACCATCACCCGAAACAGAAGTTCAAAATCAGGAGAACCAAATTTTAACCCCAGCTCTTCTGCTTGTCTGACCATGGGGCCATGGGCAAACAATATATTTGAAATTTTATTCTCCTATGACATGGAGAGATAGAAACACTCATCTATAAGAACCAAACAATTTCTTGTTGGATCTGGCAAGCTGCCAACACACAGTAGGTCCTCAATAAATACCCCAAATAGTTGTATTTTACTCTAGAGGGTCCCAGGAAAGTCAAGAGAGAGTTTAGAAGTCCCTCTGAGATCTGGATTTTTCATCCAGCTTGGGTCTTAAGCCAGAAGCATCTGAAATCAAATGGGATTACCAGGATAAAAGGCACACTTTGGCTGATGTTCCCATTATAACCTGGGGCTCCAAGTGCCTTCCATTACTTTTGTCATGTCCCGCCTCAAAGTAGCCTCAGATGTTAGGCACATACATCTGAGTTGGCCAAGGGAGTTGGCAGGCATCCTTCTTGGCTATAGAATGCTGCATGCCACCAACAAAGGAAACTGGCTATAAGTTCAGTTTTGATGTCTTGATATTTTGGTTCAGAATCCCTGGTGTCACATTATCTGTGTATAATTGTTTCTTCATTTGTAGTCATTTAGTTTCCATTTCAAACATGCAGGTCCATTGGTTTATTGTTTTCGTGTGACAGGACTGCTTGATTAAGATTCAGTTCAGTTCAGTTGCTCAGTCGTGTCCAACTCTTTGCGACCCCATAAATCACAGCACGCCAGGCCTCCCTGTCTATCACCAACTCCCGGAGTTCACTCAAACTCATGTCCATCGAGTTGGTGATGCCACTGATTAAGATTACAAACTGCTAAAAATCAGTGTCTGTATTTATTTGATCAGTTCCTCATAGCATCCAGAAAAGCAGGGATCATACACATGATTTGAGGAAAGTAACTATGATGAAAGAGCTCATAAAATGTACAAGGTGGATGCTCAAGTAACAACCATAATGAAAACCACATACATTTAACAAAACCAGTTTTCAGACTTGGCTATTTCATATTCTCCATAGGAAAAGGAGTGCTACAAAGAGCTTTTAACTCTTCTTGGAAATGGGACAGTCAAGAAAGCTTAATGCATCCATTTAAGATATTTAGACTAAGCTCCTTACTTCTCCCTCAGTGACATTTGAGAAAATTAACAATTATATCTTTGGGCCCTAGAATAAATAAAAAGTAAACCATGGTGGTGGACATTAAGTAGACTTATTGCTGTGATCATTTTGCAATATATACGAATATCAAATTACTATGTTGTACACATGAAACTATTAAGTTATATGTCAATTCTATTTCAATAACACACACACAGACACATGCAAAAGGTAAATCATTCCGTTCAAAGATGTCTAAATGTAAGGTGCTTGTGTGAACATACTTTTTAAGATGAGAATATCCTACCTCCTTAAAGTTGTCAAATGCCGATAAAATGATTTCATGCCCGCCTCGGACAAGACAAACGGCTGCCAACAGCTCTAAGACAAGGGCTTTTGTTCTGTCAAAACAAGAAGGAAAAAACTCACAAATCAGTGAAAGTGAATGAACGATGAGTCAGCTGTTCCTTCCAAGATGAATATGATAATAAATATTTGCCAGGGTATTTTTTTAAACATTTACTAATTAAGGCACAGTTATATTAAAACACATACATTTTAAAACCTTTACAATCTTCTACACATGTGGCTTCTCTGGGGTAGCAAGTTTGCAAGGCATATTTCCCACTCCCAGGATTACAAGTTACTTATAAATGAAAATTAATTCTGGGAATATTAAGTCTTTTTGTTCTATCATCTATCATCAAGTGACTCAGGGTAACATGGTTGAAAAAGTATTTTTTAATGAGTTAAAGAAGATAGGAAACACAGAATTTTCAGTCAAATCACCCGTTGAATAAATATTTTCTCTGGTTCTGGAGTCAAAGATATAACATTTGCTGAAAAAGTCTGAAATCAATATCCTATTAATACACTACAAATCTGCTAATTTTCAGTGGCTCCATACAAGCCTCCAATGATAATGCAAGCTTCCAAAACTACTTCTTCCCATACAGGATGTGAAAGGAGCTGGCTTAGAGCTGTGCTAATACAAGAATATTTTCTCTGACTCAAGAAAATAAAACTTCATCTAAAATATTTTTAGAAGGAGAACCTTAGAGATACAATTTAAGTTTTCAAACACAATGTCAAGGACAGCATCATTTCCTCAGAGTATGATTACTTCAGTATTTCATCTTTTTTCTGGAATAAAAGCTATTGCCAACCTCTAAACAAAGATCATTCTGAAAAGCCACAATATCAATTGTCTTAAAAAAAAAGAACAATGACTTCCCTCAGTGTCAGATAGAGACACAAAGAAGCATGACTACTTGGGATTCTAGTAAACTTAAGGAAGCAAGCACAAAGTTGCAAGGCATTCATCAAGGGAAGTATGAAATAATAATATTCAACATTTAAATAGGATTTACAGTTTGCATTACATTTTCAATCACAAAGGGTGTAACTTCTAATCACATTTTCTAGCTGAATTAACAGTTTTCAGATGTGCAATCTTGTCAGAGAGATCTGATAAAAGGGAGTAACAGTGTGAAACTAGACATGCATTAGAACAGAAAAGGCATTATACTAACTAAAATAAATTGATGAAGACAGGCTTTTGGAGGTAATCGGTGAAATCAACAGTATATGGCACTTGCCTTTATAGGAAAGTGAACATGAAAAGAAACCTGCATGCAGTTATTTTTGTTTTGTGGTGTTTTCTGTTTGGTTTGGTAATAAAAGTTACATGTGTAAAGGTTGCAAATGAAGTGTGGACAAGCAGTAGTAGTTTTAGGGAGCTTTCAGCACTAAGTGGTGTGACTAGGGCTGTATCAAGACTCTCCTGGATCCAATCCTGACAACCTGGCAGCTTCATGCTCTTCACCAAGTTTTGCTAAATTTGCAAGGATGCTGAGAACCAGGCCTCAAGAGGAATGAAAGCTTGAAGAGAAGGGCCAGAGTTGTCACCAGTTTCTCAAATCCGCCACATGTAAAACTGTAATATTGATGAAAAGAAAATTCTACTTAGCCGAGGAGTCTACTGGCAATCTGAATTCAAAAAGTGACTCTTGAAAGTTTCCAAACTCTAATTTGATTCTTGACGAGCTCTCTGCTGATTAAGATTTGGACATTATGAATCCAGCTTACCTTGGATTCTTGTTGTTCAAGCTTAGTGCAATCTCGTTGACAGCATGTGGGTGAGACATGACCATGTTGAAACCATACTGAAATGGGTATGGAAAAAAACAAAGCATTAGGAGTTATTTGAGAGGACTGTCAATGTTGATTAAAAAGCAAAAACCTGAAGTTTCTACCTAATGTAATTTTATATCATCATAAGTACACTTATGTCTCTAGCACAGTGTCTGCACATATTTCTCTATGAAAAATTTCAGGAATGATGCTATTATCAAGGTACTATATTCCCATTCTCAATGAATAAACTATATGTGTCTCTATCAAAATGATGAAAAGGCTACAGGCCAGTGATCTCAATCCTGCTGTTTGGCAAAATCACCTGGTAAAGTCAACAAAACACCAGCTCCCTGGGATTCACTCCAGGTCAATTTATTCTGAATCTCAAGGATGGGGCCCTGGCATGTGAATTTCTTTGAGATGATTTCACTATGCAGCAGGGTTGACAACCACCATCTCTAATTCCTTTTCTATCAGCAATGGCTCTTAGGACCCAAAGCCTAGGAAAACCTGCTTTGCTCTGAGGCATGTAAACTCGTCCTTCTATAAAATGAACAAAAATCAGTAAAAGGATCAAGAATCATTCTCAATTCTGCCAAGGTGAGGAATTATTCCTTTTTTCCTGCAAACTCTCAGCTCATGACCTTATTTCCAATTACACCCAGAAAATATAAGCAATTAGTAAAAAAACTTCCAAAAGCTCCCACCACCACATCAATACACCCACACAGATCTGTGGCTTCCCTCCTTACTTCTTCCTAAAGATGAACTCTCCACACTCCCATCTAAGCCCCTTCCCCCACTTGAGCTCTTGATTCCAATCCCTCTCACTACTCAAGAACATTATCAGTCATGTCCGACTCTTTGTGACCCCATGGACTGCAGCCCACCAGGCTCCTCTGTCCATGGAATTCTCCAGGCAAGAATACTGGAGTGGGTTGTCATGCCCTGCTCCAGGGGATTGTCCCGACCCAGGGATCAAACCCAGGTCTCCTTCACTGCAAGTGGATTCTTTACCATCTGAGCCACCAGGGAAGACCAAAGAACATCATATGCGCCAGCAATTCTCCCATTCCCCCATCATTATTTTTCTCTCTGACTCATTCCATTAGCATAAAAAACATGATGCAAATTCTTTTATCTTAAACAACAAAAGTAGAATCTCTCTGGACCCTACAGCCTGTGTCCCGCCACTGTCTCATTTTTCTGCTATTCTTTTACAGCAAAATTCTAAATCATTCATGGTCTCCAATTCCTCTCCTCCTATTCTTTCTCAACACCATGTCCATCAGGCATGGCATCCCCACCACTCCAACGAAACTGTATCAAGATGATCCAAGACCTGCACTTTGCTAGAGCCCATGCCAGTTATCTTCATCTTACATGAGTCAGCAGCAGCACTGGGCACAGCTGAGTCCCTTTCCTGGACTCGGCTCCTACTTCTCAGCTGCTTCCCAGTCAGTCTAGCTAGTATTCCCTCATTTCTCTGACTTTAAACAAGGTGCCCAAAGTTATTTGAGAACCAGCTTATTCCTTCTCTGTCTATCCCTGCAGATCTCTTTCACTCCCCTGTCTTTATAGGCCATCTACTGACTCTCAAACTTGTAGTTCCAGCCCAGACCTCCAGACCCTAAACTCCCGACTGGCATTTCTGACCACCTATTTAAGATCTCTATTTAGATGTCGATGGACATCTCACAGTTAACATCTCTCCAACTGGAATACTAATAAGGTCTCCCAAATCTGCTCATCCTGCAGCTTTCCACGTCTTAGTAGATGGCAACTCCATCTCAGAGGTGCCCAGGACAAACCGCTGAGAGCTGTCCTTGACTCCTCACCAGACCCCCACTGCTACTGTCCTTACCACCAAAACAAAATCAGAATCTGGTCACCTCTCATCACCTCTGCTGCTATTACCTTGGTTCATACCACCATCAACATTCACCTAAATTAATGCAACAGCCTTCTAAAAGGTCTACCTCCTTTTGTCTTTGCCCCCTGGAGTCAATCCTAACAAAGAAGCTGGATGGATCATGCTAAATTCCAGTGACAGATCAAGTCACACTTTTCCTCAGAATCCTTCAATAGCATTCCAGTCAGCATGAAGCTAATGTCCTTTCAATGACTTAAAGCCCTACATAATCAGGACACCTCTGCAACTTCAGATTTCACCTTCTACTCCTCTCCACTGACTCATTCTGATCCAGCCAAACTGACCTGAGCACACCAGACCTATTCCTGCCTCAGGAACTTTTGCACTTGCCCTTCTCTCCGACTATAATTTTCTTTCTTAAACATTCCTTACCTTGTTCCCTTATTCTAGTTTTTACATAAATGTTACCTTCTCCATGACACTTTTCTGGCTTTTCTGGCTAGCCTATTTAAAAATGAACTCACATTTTTGGCATTTATTCTTATTTCTTGATTATTTTTGCTACAGGACTTAGTGATAGTTTTCTGGAGCCAGTTTTCCTCAGTTCAAATCCGAGTTCACCACTTATAGGCATACTTAATTCTCTGTGTTTCAGTTTCCTCATCAGTAAAACAGGAGAGTAATATTACCAATCTCACAGGACTCTTGAGGCTTAAATTAAGTAATAGGCTTTAAAGGACTAGACTGTAGGAAGCACTGTGTAAGTGTCAGTTTTTATTTCATCACTATTATTATCCGGAGTGTTATATAGTTCACCAATTGTCTATCACTGTCTCCCCTCAATAGAAAGTAAGTTCCCTGGGGTATTTATTTTTTTGCTGCTGTGATCCCTATGCCTAGAATAGGGTCTATCGGGCAATGCTCAAAAAAATTGACTGAAAGAATAAATGCATGTTTCCCTTCTTAAATTTAATCTGCCAAGTTTATGTTGGGTTTGAACTCTAATACTGACCTATGTATTTACCATCAGTTCCTATTTGGATCCATCTCTAGAATCTGTGTCAGGGGAGATAAAATCCTGTTTTCTTATTTGAACCATGTCTAAATTCTTTGACTTTATAACTATACTTTTGACCCTTCAGCTCACCGTAGATACTGCAGGCTCTAATTCCCACTCTGTCGTTAGGATTAATCCCACATACTGTAATTAGTAACTCCCAGTGATTCTCAGAGTGAAGATAATCTGTATCAGTCATCTAAGGAGGACTCTGCTCTTCTACCAAGCATCCTCAAATGCGTCTCATGAAGATTAGGAACCACAGGGCCCAACACACAGTAATCATAATTCCTTGCCTATCATCGCATAACTCTGTGGAACAATGACCTACCCAGTGTGTGAGATTATTCATCCCCAGGTTCCTAAAACTGTTCCAGTATTGCCCCAAACCAGTGGCTTACTCTGTTTCTAATACTCACAAACACTTACCAAGTAATCTAGACAAGCTTACCACTGGAGGAGGAAAATGTCTTCCCTTTAAATACATTATAAATCACAAAAGCTAACTAAAAGGGAAATAAATTATGAGCAGTAGAAGGAACCAGAACTTTCTTCTCTAAAAAATTTCATTAAATCCTGATATTTACTTCAAATAGAAATACAAAGATACCAAAGAGAACAAGATTAAGTCTGATGATTTCAGATATTTTTTTTAAGGATTATAAACAGAAACATACCTGATAATTCATGATGGCACGTAAACACATGATACAGACATGCACGTCATCTTTCTTACTCACTAATCTTGAATTTTTCAGGGTTCTTCTGCTTGGCAAAGTGTTGTATCTACAAATAAAAAGGGAAACTTCTATAAAACTAAGGATTACTTTCCTAGCATGGGCAGGTGCACTTTAAAAATGAACACTGTTCTCTATTTGTGCCTACACCTAAATGAGGATTGCAGGTCAAACCACCACTAATGAAGCACCCCATCACCATAAAACTGTTTCCACAAACTGTGAGGCCTAGACAATTCTGTGCAGTTGTTATCATCTTGTCAGGCCATATACCCGTGGACAGTGATGCTCAACTCCACTCACAGCATATAACAAATCAGACTGTACATGAGACTCATCAACAAGCCAGGCTCTAATTTGCAGACCAAGCTAGATTTGTAGACATGACATGCACACAGATTACATATGTGAACAAGGGAAGGGGTAAAACTCAGCTTATACAGAGATCTCCTATCATCTGACCCAATTTTAACTGTACCTTCCCATCACTGCTTTCAAGAGTCCCTGTTTCAGAGTTTAAGCCTAGGCAAGGTCATACAGCTGTCATATCAGCCTGTAATACTGAATTTTAATATGCAAAACCTAAACAGTATACACATGCCTCCACACCCTCACCCAAACTCTGGTCTAGCAGCTAAAACTGAGACAGTAATGTGGTGACATTGCAAACGGTTAGGATGTGACAACATCAGGGTTGATTCTGGAGACTCTACATTACTAGGCCTTACTTCTCCCTTCTGCAGATTTATCAGAGTATACAAGGCATAAAGAGTGACAGTGTAAGATGGGGAAAGTAGAAAGATGACAATTATAAGGGATTCATTATGAGCCTTAAATGACAGCTTCAGAGGAAAAACAGGCAAGTTTTCTCGGCAACTCCTGAAATGAACGCAAGTTTCAAAAGCCGTCAACTACTTTCCGAGAGTCAATGACAGAAATGCTCCACAAAAGAAGCTATAGACCTTCCTTCTCCTTGAATAAAGCTAGTTGAAAAATTTTAAGGAAGCTATCATTAATATTAACTGCTTTCAGAAGTCTCACAGGTGCGGACTAAGAGTTGAAAACTGAATTGACAGGTTTGTCTCCAATGGTTCAGCTGAACAAAATTTTGACATTTTCTATTCAAAAACTATCAAACAGGAAAAAAAGACGATTCTTTCACATAAGCCTACTAATGAGCCAAAGAAATTTTTGAAAAGCACCCCAGTAAGTCACTTGCCTCAACATACCTGACTGTGCAAAATCTGCTTTGCTCATGCTACTTTTAAAGAATGCTTTTTCTAAGACTGTCTGCTTTCCTCACCCTGGAAAACAACATTTCAGCAATTGAAGGTAGCCTAATTCAGTTTTGAATGCAAAAACAAAGTTCAGGAAACACATTCAGAATTCGCTGTTAGTAAGCCTAATTTCAACTTCTAAAACACAATTTTAAAAGGTGTCTCACTCTGTCATAACTCCAGCCCAAGCATGATGGCTGACACACCTGACTGAGGTCTCACAGAATCTGGGGCTGCTTCAAACAACCACATGACTAGTATGACCCAAGAATCTGTAGTCTTCTTAGTCTATATCCAAAGTTCTCTCCCTTCCTCTGCCCTTCTGAATTTATTTTAACCCCAGGTTTGTATTTCTTTAGTGGAATCACTTGTCTGTTTTATAACAGTTGATTAGAGAGATAGTTATTTCTAACAAAACAGTGGCTACTAGTGTAAAACAAAGAAATCTTAAGTTTTAAAAAAGAAAAGGTGTTATGAAGGGACTCAATCATCCTTTGCTAAATTATGTTTAAGTGCAGCAGTGACTGCAGAAGATAGATTGACCAAAGCCAACTATTCTTTAAGGAACACGGGACAGGTCATTCACACAGGCATATACTTCCGCATCACTTCCAAAGAAAGTTTAATGATTTCTGCAAGCAGACCAAACTTATACATTTCATGGTACTTCCTAAGAGGCATAAAGTAACATAGCAGATTCCTCCCTTTTATTTATTAATCCATAACATCAGCTATACCGTAATAAGACTTTCTAAGAAGGAGTCATTGTCCTTACTAACATTATTTGCAGAAACCAGTAAACATTGATTATAATATCCTACCCACTAAACATTAACACAAAAGACTTGTATTGCTGTAGTACGTGGTTAATCTCAAATACATTTTCTGAATCAACATTTGAAATGTATTTAATATGAAAAAGCATATGGGTACTTATGAATATTCAAGGAGTTTAGAAAGCATACAAAGATGTCAATAAGTAAAATTGATTAATGTTAAAATAAGTAAAAATTTATTAATGTTATTCTGTGCTTAAAAAAGTTGAACTTTTTTTCTAAGGTGAATGACAGTTAATATAAAATTAATTTTTCTCTGATTTTTGATTTATATAAAAACAGAATTAAAGGCAACATTTGAACTTGTGTTAAAACACCACCATAACCAGTAACAATAACCAACCATAGTATTGACAGTTTAAGGAGATCTGTGATATTATTTACATCAACCTTTCCTGATACAGATGAGAAAAATGATGCCCCAAGATGTTACATCTACAGAGCAATTAGACATAAGTGATGAGACTAGACCCCCAAGTCTCCTCCCTGGAATTCAGGGCAATGACTTTCTACAGGTT
The DNA here is from genome assembly GCF_049115385.1 of Moschus berezovskii. Lineage (NCBI taxonomy): Eukaryota > Metazoa > Chordata > Mammalia > Artiodactyla > Moschidae > Moschus > Moschus berezovskii. Next base: position 94,628,439 of record NC_142461.1, on the reverse strand, counting down.
GAGAAGCAACCTGACTCTTTCATCAAGTGATCACATTAAAAAGCTACTGCCTACAACCATACGTGCTAATGAATTCCCTGTCAAAGTTTCCAATTCTGTCATCCCAAAAGAGTTTTCTGTCCTGGCTCTTAGAAGATATCTTTCCCCCACACCTTTAATAATTATCCCACTATACAGAATTAAGGCTTAGGTGGCTAAGAAGAGCAGTATCTGAGTATTATCAGAACAGAGTGGCTGATCCACTCTGTAAGCAAAGTTTTCTTTTTAAATCTTTATCCTCAATCACTTACCAGGCAAAGAAGGATTTTTTTTTTAACTTAGTAATAAATTTTTCTCTGTATTTTGGAATTCTCATTCAAAAAAAATTTCCCCCAATTAAGTAAATGCACACCTGATAAACGTCACAACTCTTTACCTCAGCAGAAATGAAGTATTTGCAAACAACCGAGAATCACTTTAAGTCCCCAAGGCTAGATTCTAGGGACTGTGTCACGGGTCAGCATGTATATTAACCTACTCTTCAGCATGCATATTTTGTGGAACTTGACCATTTATGCCATGAGATATTTGGTTTATTTGCTTTAATTATCACCTGAGTAACTGTCCACCTTTTACCTTTTTGAACATGTTTTAAATCCAGCTCCAATGAACAATATCAACATTCTCCAAAGAACACATCCGCATGGAGCTGGTTTTAATAGATCCCCAAGTTGACTCTAAAACACCAAAAGAATTAGGACTAACAATTTACTACATTTCAACTTTCCACAAGCACTCCCAGATGGAATGAACAGTCTTAAAGAACTGGCCTCTGGTGCTCTATCAACCACAGGAAAGCAAACCAAACCTTGTGTTTAAGGCCCAAAATTGGTTTTCCCAAGCAACTACTGTTATGCTAAACTCCATTAAATGCTAAGAGAAAATGAAAGATCAAGATGTAGATTCAGCCACCATTTAGTTTAGGAAGCAAGAGATTTTATGGATAGCCCCTGTGTTAAGATGTTCTCTGTACACACCTCAGCCCACCCCTTCCACTGCATGCACATTCTAACGTGTAAAATGACCTCAATAGGCATACACACACCTGCACATCACAGTACGCTGAGGTGATAACAGGCACACCTCAAACGAGAACACTTCCTCGCAAATCATGATACTGAAAACCCTCATACAACCTTTTCTCAATCAAGTCATATTTGACCAAGTTAATACAGTCCAAAACATGGTAACTATCTTTAGGCATATGAATGTTGTTTGAATGAGGCTCTAATTCAAGAAGTATAAAAGGAAAGGACAAACTGTGGGATAAGTAACAGAAGGTGACATACAATGAACATAATTGAACATGAAATGTTACTAATGCAGATTTGTTTTTTAAATTTATTCCTAATGGTGGATAATTACTCTACAGTGTTGGGTTGGTTTCTGCCATGCAATAGTGTGAATCAGCTATATATACACAGACATCCCCCTCCCTCCCACCTCCCCATCCCACCCCTCGAAGCCATCACGGAGCACTGAACTGAACTCCCTGTTATACAGCAGCCTCCCACTAGTTACCTATTTTACTCAGGGGAGTGTGTATATGTCAATGTTACTCTCAATTTGTCCTCTCCTCTCCTCCCCCCATTATGTACACAAGTCCACTCCCCACGTCTGTGTCTCTACTCCTGCCCTGCAAACAGGTTCATCAGAAACAGTTGTATAGATTCCATATGTATGTGTCTGACATAGATTTAAGACACACCATCTCACAAATCTGAGTAACAGAATCACAAGACACTTCCATTCATCGCTATCTATATTTAAAATTTTCTACAATGGATGTACAGTATTTTCCAAATAAAGAAAAAGTTGCACCAAAAAAAAAAACCTCTCGCAGATGGTCTAGGTTTACATTCATCTGAAGACAGAAAGCCAATTATATCATAAGATGATAACACTTTCCCCACTTTAATCATCCCATGGAAGAATGTTTCCCAAAGGCCTCTTAAGTAGAGAGCTGGTCCGTAAACAGACAGCCAAGCTGAGGGTTTCTGTGAAGAGGCTAAATTCTACCGCAACACATGCAGCAAAAGACCCAAGTATCATCAGAACAACTAAGCTTTGCAAATCCTATTCCCTGGTGCCACACACACCCACCTGGATGCCAATAAAAACAGAATGCCATGATTAAGTTTCCAGAGAAAACTGATGAGGGTGATTGATTAGAGTCACACACCTCTATCAAGCGCATGAGTCACACGGATTCACTTAGGTAGAGCTGGAACATCACAGCAAGAATCCATCATCAATTAAAAATGCAAGCAACTCACATGAAATTAGTCATCACAGTGAAACACTGTATGTACAAGGTGCTCCTGTACAGTCAGGTTAACACAAGTAAGTATGAGGCAATGTATTATCTTTAAAAGGGTAGATAAGGGCACATCCGGTTCTATGCCACAGCGCTTGAGGCTAAGCTATCTTCATCTTTCACAAACACTGATCATCCCACTTTGGCTATTTGAATAAACTTTCCACAAAGACCTAAGTTTTACAAGGATGACATCACTGCCTCAGTAGAAGATATGGGTGCTTCTGTGGAAAACTAATATCCTTGGCATGTGCTCTGTTACAGAATTACATATAGCAAAACAAGTACTATAATATTTTCTTCCTGGAGTTATTATGAAACATATAAAACAGGGCCACGTTAGAGACTGCCCCAATGCATTGTGATATATGAAAAAGGCCCCAGTGGGAGGCAGTTCTAGCTTCCCTATGGTCTCCAATGGATAACTGAGGCAGAGAAGCTCAAGTTTTGCCCCATGTAATATCATGAATGACCCTAGATTTTTTCAACAGTAAATGGTGCATGTTCCCTTAACTGAGATTTGAAATTAGCTTCCTCACTCAGTTCAGTTCAGTTCAGTCACTCAGTCGTGTCCGACTCTTTGCGACCCCATGAATCACAGCACGCCAGGCCTCCCTGCCCATCACCAACTCCCGGAGTTTACCCAAACTCATGTCCATTGAGTTGGTGATGCCATCCAGCCATCTTATCCTCTGTCGTCCCCTTCTCCTCCTGCCCCCAATCCCTCCCAGCATCAGGGTCTTTTCCAGTGAGTCAACTCTTCAAGTGAGGTGGCCAAAGTATTGGGGTTACAGCTTCAGCATCAGTCCTTCCAATGAACACTCAGGACTGATCTCCTTGTAGTACAAGGGACTCTCAAGAGTCTTCTCCAGCACCACAGTTCAAAAGCATCAATTCTTCGGAGATCAGCTTTCTTCACAGTCCAACTCTCACATCCATACATGACCACTGGAAAAACCATAGCCTTGACTAGACGGACCTTGTTTAGCAAAGTAATGTCTCTGCTTTTTAAAATGCTATCTAGGTTGGTCATAACTTTCCTTCCAAGGAATAAGCGTCTTTTAATTTCATGACTGGCTCCTCACTAGTAGCTCCCAAACCGCAAGGCACATCCAGCTTAATGGAGGAGGAGGAAGAGAAAGCAGGAGGAGGAAAGCTGGCAGCTCCATTCTGCCCCTCCTCCACTGCCTACAAGGCTGGTGGTTTACACTCTGACTATAGGAACTAATGGTTTATGAGGCTACTGTGGATCTAGAGGAGGAAGAAGGGGATACAGCACAAGTTAAAATGTCACAAAGCTAGCTACTCTTACCGAGATTCAGTTGTTTTTCCTAAATTGATGTTTCCCAGATTGCTACAAGACTTTACTCTCTAGAGTTCTGAAAACTTGACTCTGGCTTATTTTGCTGGTTTTCTCATTGCTTTCATGGGTCCGGTACTTCACCATTTTCACCTGACAACTCATAACATTTAGAGAATCCTGAGAACCTATTCATTCTAAATACATGTAACAATTCCTTCAAGTTCAAAGGAACAGTCAAACAAGATTCTGCAAGAATTACATTTCTCTGGTGACTTGGAGCTGGTTCTCTAAGACGTCAGGGTCAGAGAACTATCGAATGGAAAAACCAGGGCATTCCGTATGTATAGACGGGCTGTGACCCAATGCCTGGACCATGAGGTTAGGGGACTAAATGCCTTCCTGACTACCCTTCCTCCTCTAGACAGGCAAGCAAGAGTTTTGAGATTCTAGGTCTGTGAACACAAAAGAGGGTTTTCCCAGAGGCAGAAAATAACCCCGAGTCCAACTTTTGGAGCTCCTGTCCTTTGTAGAAAAGATAATGGAGAAGGGATATTTAGGGCTGTTTTTTGAGGTCTCAAGAGTTTTCAGGAAATCCTGCTTTTTGAGAGGTCATTTTGACAGGAACACCACCAAATTTCTCCAGCACTCTTCTCCATCAGCTGTGAGAACTGCCTGCTCTCTTGCCAAGCACTGAATGAAAACTAAACATTACCCTCACATTCAAAGATAGTAAGACACTATCTTGGAAGAACCGCCAGTAGTATTCACCAAGTTCTATGTGTGTGGAGAGAAACACGTGCCCAAACTGACTTAAGATCAAAACCAAAGAAAAATGACTCTAACGGACTGTATTAATTTATGCACCAGTGTTTTATAAGTTACATGAAATAATAAATGTGGAAGTTACAGTCAATGCTAGTAGGAATAAAATGCATGAAAAATTTAGGCAACTGTCTCAAACAAATATCTTTTAAGAAACCTATACAATGTGCCCTGTTTAGTACTATAGTGACAGCTGTGCCGCCTACTTCACACGTGGCAATCCATCTGCGCAGGAGCTGGTAGAGAACACCTCGACTCGCACAGCGCTGGCAGCAGGTGCTATGCAGAAGAAGCTGTCTCTGCTTTGAAAGGCTGTTAGAATGACTGATTAGCGAGAGCCAACCAGTTGATTTCTAATAAATGACAGGGCAACTCAAACCTAGATTTCTGAGTCCAGAAAGCAAAAATAATGTCGAGGTCAGCAGACAAAACCTGGGGAAGTAGCTCTCTTGGATCTACTTGACCACAGAGTAGATACACAGGAATTTCTCTTACCGGGTATGTATTCAAGCCTGAACTGTATACAGTGTTCACTAGAGTTCTGGTTATAACCATGTCTTGCTGTCCTTAAACCACAACTCACTGTAAGAGAGTCTAAAAAAAAAAAAAAGCTACAGTAATTCTGAACGAGTTTCTCAGGTTTAAGAATGTAACAGATAAGTAAGACTACATCAATCTAAAAAGCACAGTAAAAGAAAGAGTGAAAAGGTAACCTATGGAATGGGAGAAAATAATTTACAAATCAAATTTGTAATAAGGAGTTAATATCCAGAATATACAAGAAACCCCCACAAATCAATAGCAAAAACAAAAATTATCCAATTAAAGAATGGGCAAAAGGAACTTGAAAAGACATTTCTCCAAATACATACAAATGGCTAACAGGTACATTACAATGCTCACTAATTAACAGGAAAATGCAAATCAAAACCACAATGAGAAAGCACCTCATACTGACTTTCAGGGTGGGCATTATCAAAAAAAGACAAGAAAAACAAGTGTTAACAAGAATAAATTAGAGCCCATGTACACTGTGGGTGGGAACGAAAGTTGCACAAGCATTATGGAAAACAGTGTGGAGGTTTCTCAAACAAAAACACAACTTCTCCATGTAATGCTCCAGCGATCCCACTTCTGGATGTTTATCTAAAAGAACTGAAATCAAGATCTTAAAGAGGTTTCTGCACTCACCTATTCCTTGAAGCACTATTCACAGAAACCAAGATATAGAAACAACCTAAATGCCCATCAACAGATAAGTGGATAAATATGGATAAAATACGGTTTTAAAAAATAATAATGATGTGGTGTGACAGAAGTGTTACCTGATGTTATGGTAGTAATCACTGCAATGTATAAACATACAAAATCAACACATTGTATAAGTTACACAATGTTACACAACAATTATTTCTCAATAAAAAATTCACTTATATATTCACATAGACACACAAGATCAAAGTCCTGAAAAACAGAGAAAGCGTTGTGAATTCCCTGGCAGTCCAGTGGTGAGGACTCGGTGCATTCACTGCCGTGGCGAGAGTTCAGTCCCTGGTTGGGAAACTAAGAGAGGTTAAGGTGGGTGGGATGAACTGGAAGACTGGGACTGACATATACACTAATAAGCATAAAATAGATAACTCATGAAAACCTACTGTAGAGCACAGGGAACTCTGCTCAGTGCTCTGTGGGAACCTAAACGGGAAAGAAAGCCAAAAAAAGGGGAGATATATGTAAACATACAGCTGATTCACTTTGCTGCACAGCAGAACCTAACACAACATTGTAAAGCAACTATACTCCAATTTAAAAAAAAAGAAAGAAAGGGTAAGGAATGGTTCCAAGTAAAAGGATGTTACACAGACACAACTAAGCACAATAAATGATCCCGGTGTTGGACTCTGGACAGAGTTTGAAAAAATGTTATGAAATAGACTGGAATAACTAAACAGGCTGAACTAAAATGTGCCAGTATGTAAAAGTTCTGATCTTAAGAATTACACCAGGGTTATATAAGAGCATGTCTTTGTTCTCAGGGTATCTACACAAAAATAAGTAGGTATAAAAGGGCATGATTCTGTACCTTGTTCTCAAATGGTTAAAAAGTGTGCACACTTACAAAGCAAATGTGCAAATGGTAGGGTAAACTTAGGGACAAAATGTTAAAACAGTTGCTGAATCTGTGAAGAGCGTTAAGGAGGAATCACTGTACTATTGCCTTTTTTCTGTTTTCAGTGATATCAAAATTAAAAGTCATAGAAATAAAAAGAAGAGAATTATGGTAGATACATACACTGGAATATTACTCAGCCTTCAATTAAAGGAAATCTTGCAATATGTCATAACATGGATGAACCTTGAGGACATTCAGTTCAGTTCAGTTCAGTCGCTCAGTCATGTCCGACTCTCCGCGACCCCATGAATCACAGCACTCCAGGCCTCCCTGTCCATCACCAACTCCCGGAGTTCACTCAAACTCATGTCCATCGAGTCGGTAATGCCATCCAGCCATCTCATTCTCGGTCGTCCCCATCTCCTCCCACCCCCAACCTTTCCCAGCATCAGAGACTTTTCCAGTGAGTCAACTCGTCGCATGAGGTGGCCAAAGTATTGCAGTTTCAGCTTTAGCATCAGTCCTTCCAATGAACACCCAGGATCGATCTCCCTTAGAATGGACTGGTTGGATATCCTTGCAGTCCAAGGGACTCTCAAGAGTCTTCTCCAACACCACAGTTCAAAAGCATCAATTCTTCGGCGATCAGCTTTCTTCACAGTCCAACTCTCACATCCATACATGACCACAGGAAAAACCATAGCCTTGACTAGACGCACCTTGGTTGGCAAAGTAATGTCTCTGCTTTTTAATATATTATCAACGTTGGCCATAACTTTCCTTCCAAGGAGTAAGTGTCTTTTAATTTCATGGCTGCAATCAGCATCCGCAGTGATTTTGGAGCCCAAAAAAATAAAGTCTGACACTGTTTCCACTGTTTTTCCATCTATTTCCCATGAAGTGATGGGACCAGATGCCATGATCTTTGTTTTCTGAATGTTGAGCTTCAAGCCAACCTTTTCACTCTCCTCTTTCACTTTCATCAAGAGGCTTTTGAGTTCCTCTTCACTTTCTGCCATAAGGGTATTACACTATGTGAAAAGAGCCAGTCACAGAAGGACAAATGCTGTATGATTCTGTTTATACAAGATACCTGAAATAGTCAAACTCACTGAAGTGGGAGCAGAATGGCGGCTGCCAGGGCCTTAAGAGAGGGCAGAATGGGGAATTGCTAATAACAAGTATACAGTTTCAGTTATGCAAGGAAAGTGAGTTCTAAAGATCTGCTGAATAATATCTTGCCTACAGTCAATGACACTGTACCATACACTTAAACATTGTTGAGAAGGTAGATCTCGTGGTAAGGGTTCTTAACACCATAAATAAATAAAAAATTAAAGCAGTATTCTTTAAAAAATAACAATGGGTGATAGCATAAGAATTAATTATAAGTAATGTGTCTATGATAATTCTAGGTGTACAGGAGAAGACCCACTACTGATCAGAAGCTACATGTGATCAAATCCTGGATTTCTTTCAAGATCTACATCTGCAAAGCACCAAAATCAAATGAAAACTGCTATTTAACCAGTGGTGCCTTGAAGAAAAAAAAAAGTCTGATCACATATCTATTGTCTTAAAATATACTTATTTCTAGACATATTCCTACATATGAGTTTTGTACATGTCTGCCTCTCCCTTTGAGCTCCTATTATCCAAGAATATGACATTACTTCAGAACCTTAAATGGAATGTTCCCTGAACTGACCTAACCAGGCCTTCCCAGAGTCCATCAAGAAGGTTTTTGAAAATATTCTGTGAAGTCTCCATGCCAACATTTGTGAGGTTTGTAATATTTAGGTCCTATTGGCAACAGAAAAAGACAAGGTATATTTTATTCTTCTTACAAAAGTATCTTCAAGTAACTGAACTACTCAGATATTAAACTAAATAAATAAACCTATAAATAAAGACTAGCAATCAGAACTCCCTTGGAAGCTAATGTTAGTATTCAGCCCAATCTGAATGCAATGCCATCCGAGTATATCACATCATTTGGCATAACTGTACTAGTCTTTTATGGTTCCAAGGTCTGGACTAATAGAACTTTACCAAGATTTGGGGTTTTAGGTTTCCTCTCCCTGACTATTCAGACATGACATCACCTGGGCATATTTTTTCTATCAATTAAACTCATAAAATATTAATA